>NC_053394.1:22072832-22081091 GCF_905171765.1 Bufo bufo
GGAAAGTTTTAGTATTTATAGCTAAACCTGGAATACCTGTTAGGTTGAGGCCTAGAAAGGAAATGGTGTGTGGATCAGTATGGTAAGTGAACCTTAAAATATAAGGGTTGTCATTGACATAGTTTACGAAGTCTGGTATGGCAGACACATCAGCAGACCATACCAAGTAGCAGGTCATCGATGTATCTGCCATACCAGAACACGCACTCCAAAAATGGATTATCAGAGGAAAAAATATAATGCTCCTCCCAATAAGCCATGACAAGGTTCGCTAGAGAGGGGGAGTATTTAGCCCCCATTGATACACCACTTATTTGCAGGTAAAATTTCCTGTCAAACAAAAAATAATTATGATTCATAAGAAAAATGGTAACTTCAGAAAGGTAATCAACATATTCTGTTGTATACCCGGTGTATCTATGGAGGTGGTACTCCAAGGCCCATATTGCCACCCTATGGGGGATAGAGGGATATAATGAGACCATATCAAGTGTGAGCCACACATGGCCATTGCACCATTCCTTGTTGTAAAAAGCTTGCAATAGGTCCGCAGTATCTTTAATAAAATCCGGGAGTCTCCTAACCAAAGGCTGGAGGAGCGAATCAAGCCACTCCCCCAGACGTTCAGTAAGAGAACCGATGCCGGTAACTATCGGATGTAATGGAGGCGGGTTTATGTTTTTGTGTGTTTAGTTGTTTTTTTTTCCAGTTACAAAGCAAGAGTTAACAGCCAAACAAAACTCAATATTTATGGCTCTGATTCTGTAGTTTACAGAAACACCCCATATATGTGGTCGTAAACCGCTGTACGGGCACACGGCAGGGCGCAGAAGGAAAGGAATGCCATATGGTTTTTGGAAGGCAGATTTTGCTGGACTGTTTTTTTTACACCATGTCCCATTTGAAGCCCCCCTAATGCACCCCTAGAGTACAAACTCCAAAAAAGTGACCCCATTTTAGAAACTACGGGATAGGGTTTTGTTGGTACCATTTTAGGGTACATATGATTTTTGGTTGCTCTATATTACACTTTTTGTGAGGCATGGTAACAAGAAATAGCTGTTTTGGCACCGTTTGAATTTTTTGTTAATTACAACATTCATCTGACAGGTTAGATCATCTGGTCTTTTTATAGACCAAGTTGTCACGGACTCAGCGATACCGAATATGTATACTTTTTTTCATTTATGTAAGTTTCACACAATGATTTCTTTTTTGAAACAAAAAAAATCATGTTTTAGTGTTTCCATAGTCTGAGAGCCATAGTTTTTTCAGTTTTTGGGCGATTATCTTGGGTAGGGTATGATTTTTGCGGGATGAGATGAAGGTTTGATTAGCACTATTTTGGGGTGCGTGTGACTTTTTGATCGCTTGCTATTACACGCTTGCAGCGTTAGGGTGTCCGCCTGGCCGTGCGGAGGCAAGCGGATCTGTCCAGACTTACAATGTAAGTCAATGGGGACGGAGCCGTTTAAAGATGACACTATATGGCTCAATCTTCAAACAGATCCGTCCCCCATTGTCTTTCAATGTAAAGTCTGGACGGATCCGTCTGAACTACTTTCACACTTAGAATTTTTTCTAAGCTATAATGCAGACGGATCCGTTCTGAACGGATCCAAACGTCTGCATTATAGGAGCGGATCCGTCTGTGCAGACAGCAGACGGATCTGCTCTGAACGCAAGTGTGAAAGTAGCCTAAGATGACGGTTTTATTGGCACTATTTTGGGGTGCGTGTGCCTTTTTGATCGCTTACTATTACACTTTTTGTTATTTATTTTTTACGGTATTCACCTGACGGGTTAGGTCATGTGATATTTTTATACAGCTGGTCGATACGGACGCGACGATACCTAATATGTATACTTTTTATTTATTTATGTAAGTTTTACACAATAATATCATTTTTGAAACAAAAAAAAATCATGTTTTAGTGTCTCCTTATTCTGTGAGCCATAGTTTTTTCGGTTTTTGGGCGATTATCTTAGGTAGGATCTAATTTTTTGCGGGATGAGATGATGGTTTGATTGGCACTATTTTGGGGTGCATATGACTTTTTGATCGCTTGCAATTACACTTTTTGTGATGTAAGGTGACAAAAAATTGTTTATTTAGCACAGTTTTTATTTTTAATTTTTTACGGTGTTCATATGAGGGGTTAGGTCATGTGATATTTTTATAGAGCCGGTCGATACGGACGCGGCGATACATAATATGTATACTTTTTTTTATTTATGTAAGTTTTACACAATAACATCTTTTTTAAAACAAAAAAATTATGTCTTAGTGTCTATATTCTGAGCTATATTTTTTATATTTTTTGGGCGATTGTCTCAGGTAGGGGCTCATTTTTTGCGGGATGAGGTGACGGTTAGATTGGTACTATTTTGGTGGGCATACGCCTTTTTGATCACTTGCTGTTTGATCGCTTGCTGTTGTACTTTTTGTGATGTAAGGTGACAAAAAAATGGTTTATTTAGCACAGTTTTTATTTTTTACGGTGTTCATCTGAGGGGTTAGGTCATGTGATATGTTTATAGAGCCGGTCGATACAGACGTGGCGATACCTAATATGTCAACTTTTTTCCCCCCTATTTTTTACCAATTTTTTTTAACTTTATTTGGGGAAAATGATGTTTTTTTATTTTTACTTGAAACTTTTAATTTTTTGGGGGGGAAACTTTATTTTTTCAACTTTTTTTTTCACTTTATTTTTTGTCCCACTTTGGGACTTGAACTTTTGCTGTGTTCCACATCTTTTGCACGACCGTGAGGCTGACCTCGACTTCTACAATACTACAGGCAATCCCGGCCGGGGGGTAATATCCTTACCACTGGTGTCTTGAGCTTATCCTTGCAGTTCTCCCCACATTGAAGTGAGTGAAGACGTATTGTTCTTCTATATTCTATATTTTAATTCACAATACAATATCTTTGATTTATAGTTATTTGGTATATCACATTTTGCTACACTGCCATCTGTCCACTTAGTCTATGGTTCAATTATTAAAATTCCCCAGCACCCCCGGTTCTGTGTCTAGGATTGGCGCTCTTTAGTATTTTTTTGCTACAATTGTTTTAAGAATGTAAAAGTGGCATACTACTTGGACAACATCATTTCCAGCAGCGACCTAGGAGTCCAAAATGCATCCAGACATCCTCCCCATGCTGTTTTCGGTAGTTTTTCTATCAATTTCTGACCTTTTCCTGTGAACCAGACACCCTCCCCTCTTCAGAGCAGGGGCTGCCTGGTTTAATGCTCGGGTTCTCCCATTGACTTCCATTGTGTTCGGGTGGTCGGTAGAGCACCCGAGCAACCCGAGGTGTTCAACCCGAGCACCCCAACACCCGAGCACTTTGGTGTTCGATCAACACTAGTTATGACCCAATCCCATAGCTGAATTCTCTTTAGTAGACAATACTGGCACTTGCTGGACTTTCTTGGGGTCCCTGAAGCCTTCTTTACAGCAATTGAGCTTTTCTCCTTGAAGACAGAATCTTACAAAGAACCAGATTTTTGTCCCTATAGGGCCCTCAGGAGATTGTAACAAAAATCCAACCATGATCACCTGACCAAAAACTCCTTTTAGAGGTCCTATCTATATGTTAAAACTTGAACCTTTATTATTTACTTTTAAAACGAAAATACTTAGAGAAACCTCTAATACTACAAGGCAATAAAAAAATGTCAGGTTGCAGTTTCAGGCTAAGTCAGTTACTTTATGTCTTTCCTGGGGTGCTGTTGCTCGCTTTGCACTCTACTCAAGAGATGGCCAACCTCATGGATACTCTGTGGCCATATATCACCGCAGGTTGCCAGGTGTGTTTTCAATGGTGAATTGTTTGGTGTCCCTATAGGTCCTAAGTATAGGAGTTTCTATTATAAATAGATACAATGTATTCCTATATCCCTATGCGACAGACATCCATCATTCATTCACACATCTCACACGCTGGGAGATCAGGCAGTTAGTCTCCGAACATTTGCACAATATGTATTGAGCTGGACAAGAATTGCGACCCTACTGGTTGTGGATCTTGCCCTATACTGCAACCTGTCTAAAAATTGGAGATTGCCACTACCCCACCCGACATGTTTCGCCGCGATGCGGCTTCGTCTGGGAAGTTGGGGTGATAGCCAATTTATTAATTACCTTGTAGTATTGGTTTCTCTAAGTATTTTAATTTTAAAAGTAAATAATAAAGGTTAAAGTTTTAACATATAGATAGGACCCCTAAAAGGAGTTTTTGGTCAGGTGACCGTGGTTGGATTTCAGAATCTTGGTTAACAGGAAGATGATAATTTCAAGCATCCCCCCACCATTTTAAAGGTATCTGTCTGCTCTTCTGATTCCATCAGTGTAATATCAGCTGCCTTGTCTTTGTAAACACTTTTTCTTGAGCTAAACACAAGATCAGCCAAATGATGTTAGCAGTGGAATTTTTTTTATTTTTTTAATTAAGTTAATTTTATAGCAAGTAATGACTTTTCAGTTAATTGCATATCATCTGATCACTCTTCATAACAATCTACAGTTGCTGCAAACTGCCACCATAAAAACGGAATCAGCAAACATTGGTAAAACAAAAAAAAAAAGTGTCAGTTTCAGAACTTTTAGCCACGACTCTATAGTAAGAAGCCCCTTCTCCACTGTTCATATCATATTTAGTATATTAACTATTTGAGTTCTTATTGCTACTATATATTCATTTGTTCTTTGGCCAGCTACCCTCTTAGATAATATATATGCGGAATTCCACACCAATATATTATCAGAAATTAGATTACTTAAAAAAACAAAACAAACAAACATGAAGTAATGAGTGTGAATCTTCTGTGTCAACTAACCTGTTTGGCTTTGGGCTAAACCTTAAAGGGGCTATTGTGCTGCTTCCCTGGTATTCACTTTTCATCCCTATACAGGGTTCACTGCAGAGAGGCAACTGGACCGCTACCTCCTGAGATAGTCCAGGTGTAGTTGACAGCTGATCCACTGGGGTCAAGGACTCTGATGCAACCACCAGAAGCTCAGGATAAAGAAAATACATCAGAAGTGCAGGAAAACCATAGGTATAGTCTAAACACTCACCAAGACTAGACCGCAGATTTAACAGGGACAACTGTTTATCGCTTTTATATTTTAAAAGCTATAAACACCTTTGGGAGCAGTCTTCTTTTTTTTTATTTCAATATCATATTGGGCTGATAATTATGTTTGCAATTAGTCTTTATTATTAGTCAGTTTTTGTGATACAGGAGCTACATTTCAGTCCATTTGCATGATGGTTCATGTATAGCTCTTGACGTCATAATTACTCATTTAACCCCTTCCAGAAATCCACTGTACATGTACTGCTCAGCGACAAGTGACTCCCCGACTGAAGCTATACATGTATGGCGCACTGATTGGGTTAGTGCATAAACTGTGCCATCATGATCAGTGGCAGGAGCCAAGCTGTTCCGGAACAGCCGAACCCCTGCTGCATCCACATTGCATCCACAGCTTCGGAAGCCTGGCTGGGTCTGGTTCTCATAGGCACACTGTCAGTGTAATGCTGACAGTCTCAATGCATTACAATTCACAATGTATTTTAATGCATTGTAGAAACGATCAGACTCACAAAAGTTGATGTCCCACAGTGGAACAACAACAAAACCCAAAAAGCAATGGCAGTGTTGCCTCCTTATCTTTATCCTGCTTCCCAAAAAGCTAAATAAAAAGCGATCCGAATGTTCTATGTATCTCATAATACAACCAATGATAAAGCTCAGTTGAGAGAAAAATAAAATGTATGGTTGTCAGAAAATGGCTGTACTGGTCTCCAGAGGTTGATTAATAGCAGGCTGCAAAACGGAAACCAGACGGATCCGTTATGCTGCCCACAGAATTCTGTTATGACAGATCAAAACTGAATGCCTTTTAAAGGCTTCCGTGGTGCATTCCGTCATAGAATTCCGTTTTATTCGGAATATAATGGAATCCATAACAGAATTCAACAAAAACCTGAATGCCAAACCCGAACTTGAAAAATGCAAGTCCTCTCATCCCTAGTTATTACTTTACATTTACAATATATGTCTACTTTATGTTGGTATTATTCTGTAAATACATCTAAATTTTTTTGGGTTGTTAGAAAGATTAGAATTTTAGAAGCAATTCTTAAAATCCAATTTCCAAAACCCACTTAAAGGGGTTCAACAGGAATAAAAAATAAAAAAAAATACTTAAATATTATTTTATAATAAATATATTCACAAATACCTTTCATTACTTAGAATGGCTTGTTGTCACGGGGCGCCAAATGCGCACTCGGTCTCCCATCAGCCGCAGACCTGCTGCTTAGCTTCGGGAGCGAGGATCTGTGTTTGGCCTCGTTCCCAAGGAAGCTTTGCTAGATGGGAGGCTCCCTGCTCCTAGGTCTACCTTGAGCGCCGAGCTGATCACCCGGTGCTCGACTTGTCTGTCTGTCGGTAATGTGACGCTGGCCACGTCACATGACCCTCAGACCCCACTATAAATACAGGCAGCCTGCTGGCCCCAGGTTGCCTGTTAATTCTAGGTTCTGGCTATTTGTTGGACTACTGAATACTCACCTGATCCTGTTCCCTGACGATCCTTTGCCTGCTCATCCTGTACTGCTCATCCCTCCTGGTATTGTGACCTCGGCTCCCACCTGACTACTCTTTGCGCACTCCTCTGGTACTTCTCTACTATCCTGGACTCCGGCTTCTCCTGACCATTCATTGCTTAACCCTTTGTACTGCGTAGCTCTCTTGGTTCTGACCCGGTCCGTTCACGTTCCGTATTTTGTCTTGTCTGTCTTCCCTGCACATATCCTAAGTAAGGGACTGTCATCCAGTTGTCCCCTGTCATCAGGACTCGTGAGGCAAGTAGGCAGGGCCAGGGGTGAGAGTGGAGAGCAGTAGTCACTATCCTTCCCCCTGTGTGTGTGTGGACGTGACCGTTACACTTGTTTTGTCTAGGTAGCAATCATTAGGAGAAATAAAATGGCCGCCTTCCTACCAGTACTCACAAAACCTTACAGGAGGACAAGTTACTTCACCACAATGAGCCATCTCATCCTCCTCTCTGCTCTGCTTGTCAGGGATTATGATCCTGCATACAGGTGAATCTCTGTGGGAATGGCGATGATGAGGAGACATGAGAGGAGGTTGAGGTGTGGCTAATGAGCAGAAGCACTTGTAGGCAGTATTCATTACCACAGAAAAACATTACCACAGCCTGTCCTTTCCTTCCTCTCTGTACTTCATGTCTCCTCATGAACTAAATTCTTCAGTGATTCTACTAAAGTTCTTATCATCTGTATTCAGGATCATAATCCCTGACAACTAGAGAGGAGGAGGATGAGGCAGCTCTTTACCTCAGTGTTGTAAAGTAACTTGTTCTCAGGACAGGTTTTGTGCGAACTAATGGGACAGCGGCTATTTTGTTTTCCCTGATGATTGCTCCCCAGTAGTGTTGATCGAGCACCTAAGTGCTCATGTGCTCAGGTGCTCTGGCCGAACACATCAGTATGCTCGTGTGTTCTACTGAGCACAATTAAAGTCAATGGGAGAACCCCAGGCACCCCCTGCTCAGAAGAGAAGAGGGTGTCTGGTTCACAAAAAAAGGTTAGAAATTGATGGAAACCCCATTAAGAGGATAGATGGATGCGTCTTGGACTCCTGTTATTTATGACACACAATAAACCACACAAAGGCTATATGCTAAAAGCCAGGTATATGCAAGCCATCAATCTATCCATGAGACAGATGACAGGCTTAGTCAGCATACCTTACAATGGCAGCCTTGTGCACTATGAGACATTCCAAACCAGCTCTCATCTGACTGAGAGCCAGTAAGCCTCAAAGTTACCTCAAATTTGTTGGATGGCTTGGGTGGACCTGCGCACCTAGATCAATATCATTAGGGAGACAAAAAGTTTTCTGATTGTCTTAACATAATATTCAATAACCTTTCTATACAGTTTTGTACTGTAAAAACTCATTTGCATAAACATGGACATATGGGAAAGACATGCACATTTGCGATCTACACTACTCATTAACAGCGCCATCTATTGGTTTCATAGTCTTGTGACAAGAGTAATAGTCTCGTCATAAGACTATGAAACCAATAGATGGCGCTGTTCATGAGTAGTGTAGACCACAAATTTTCCATATGCCCATGTTTATGCAAATTTGTTTTTACATGACAAAACTGTATAGAAAGGTTATTGAATATTATGTTAGGACA
>NC_053394.1:22081191-22086191 GCF_905171765.1 Bufo bufo
AAAGGGTTAAGGAACAAAAAGAAACCAATGTGGATAAACAGAACTGTAAAGAAAGCAATAAATGACAAAAAGAAAGCATATAAATCACTAAAACAGGAGGGAAGCACGGAAGCACTGAAAAACTATAAGGAAAAAAATAGAACATGTAAAAAACAAATAAAAGCGGCCAAACTAGAGACCGAGAGATTAATTGCCAAACAGAGTAAAACTAACCCTAAAATGTTCTTCAATTATATAAATGTTAAAAAGTATAAATCTGAAGGTGTCGGCCCTTTAAAGAGTAATGAGGGGGGAGTCGCAGAGAGCGACAAGGAGAAAGCAAAGCCGTTAAATATTTTTTTCTCCACTGTATTCACTGAGGAAAATAAACTGTCAGATGAAATGCTGAATGTAAAAATAAATTCCCCATTAAAAGTGTCCTGTCTGACCCAGGAAGAAGTACATCAGCGACAAATCGCCAGGACCGGATGACATACACCCCCGTATCCTAAGGGAATTAAGTAATGTCATAGCCAGACCCTTATTTCTGATATTTGCAGACTCTATACTGACAGGGAATGTCCCACAGGATTGGCGCATGGCAAATGTGGTGCCAATAATCAAAAAGGGTTAAAAAACAGAGCCTGGAAACTATAGGCCGGTAAGTTTAACATCTGTTGTGGGTAAACTGTTTGAAGGTTTTCTGAGAGATGCTATCTTAGAGCATCTCAACGGAAATAAGCAAATAACGCCATATCAGCATGGCTTCGTGAGGGATCGGTCATGTCAAACTAATTTAATCAGTTTCTATGAGGAGGTAAGTTCTAGACTTGACAGCGGCGAATCAATGGATGTCGTATATCTGGACTTCTCCAAAGCATTTGACACTGTACCACATAAAAGGTTAGTATATAAAATGAGAATGCTCGGACTGGGAGAAAACGTCTGTAAGTGGGTAAGTAACTGGCTGAGTGATAGAAAACAGAGGGTGGTTATTAACGGTACACACTCAGATTGGGTCACTGTCACTAGTGGAGTACCTCAGGGGTCAGTATTGGGCCCTATTCTCTTCAATATATTTATTAATGATCTTGTAGAAGGCTTGCATAGTAAAGTGTCAATTTTCGCAGATGACACTAAACTGTGTAAAGTAATTTACACTGAAGAGGATAGTATACTGTATATATACTACAGAGGACAGTATACAATATATATACTACAGAGGACAGTATCCTGTATATATACACACTACAGAGGACAGTATACTGTGTATATACACTACAGAGGACAGTATATATATACTACAGAGGACAGTATACTGTATATATACTACAGAGGACAGTATACTGTGTATATACACTACAGAGGACAGTATACTGTATATATATACTACAGAGGACAGTATACTGTATATATACTACAGAGGACAGTATACTGTATATATACTACAGAGGACAGTATACAATATATATACTACAGAGGACAGTATCCTGTATATATACACACTACAGAGGACAGTATACTGTGTATATACACTACAGGACAGTATACTGTATATATATACACACTACAGAGGACAGTATACTGTATATATACTACAGAGGACAGTATACTGTATATATACTACAGAGGACAGTATACTGTATATACACTACAGAGGACAGTATACTACTACAGAGGGATCTGGATAGATTGGATGCTTGGGCAGATAAGTGGCAGATGAGGTTTAACACTGACAAATGTAAAGTTATGCACATGGGAAGGAATAATGCAAGTCACCCGTACATACTAAATGGTAAAACACTGGGTAACACTGACATGGAAAAGGATCTAGGAATTTTAATAAACAGCAAACTAAGCTGTAGAAACCAGTGTCAGGCAGCTGCTGCCAAGGCCAATAGGATAATGGGTTGCATCAAAAGGGGCATAGATGCCGGTGATGAGAACATAGTCCTACCACTTTACAAATCGATAGTCAGACCACACATGGAGGACTGTGTACAGTTCTGGGCTCCTGTGAACAAGGCAGACATAGCAGAGCTGGAGAGGGTCCAGAGGAGGGCAACTAAAGTAATAACTGGAATGGGGCAACTACAGTACCCTGAAAGATTATCAAAATTAGGGTTATTCACTTTAGAACAAAGACGACTGAGGGGAGATCTAATAACTATGTATAAATATATCAGGGGTCAGTACAGAGATCTCTCCCATCATCTATTTATCCCCAGGACTGTGACTGTGACGAGGGGACATCCTCTGCGTCTGGAGGAAAGAAGGTTTGTACACAAACATAGAAGAGGACTCTTTACGGTAAGAGCAGTGAGACTATGGAGCTCTCTGCCTGAGGAGGTGGTGATGGCGAGTACAATAAAGGAATTCAGGAGGGGCCTGGATGTATTTCTGGAGCGTAATAATATTACAGGCTATAGCTACTAGAGAGGGGTCGTTGATCCAGGGAGTTATTCTGATTGCCTGATTGGAGTCGGGAAGGGATTTTTTATTCCCCTAAAGTGGGGAAAATTGGCTTCTACCTCACAGGTTTTTTTTGCCTTCCTCTGGATCAACTTGCAGGATAACAGGCCGAACTGGATGGACAAATGTCTTTTTTCGGCCTTATGTACTATGTTACTGCAAATACTGACTCTTTGCATAAATGTCATGTAATTGTCGATAAAACTCTTTGAAACGTATGAAGTGCGTGTAATTATATTTCACTACATCACAGAAACAACTGAAACAAAGATCTAAAAGCAGTTTAGCAGCAAACGTTGTGAAAACTAATATTTGTGTCATTCTCAAAACTTTTGGCCACGACTGTACACGCTTTCAACCTCAATGCAGGAACTGAATTTTTTTTTTTCTTAGAAACAAAAGAAAATTCTCCATTATACAAGGATTCTGCTTTATATACATAACGCAGGAAACCCCCTTTAAGGCCGGGTTCAAACGTAAATGAAAATACAGCAGAAAAATCTGCTGCATTTTTTGCTGCGATACCACAGGAAAAACAAAACCCCGTGTTACATGCAGTTTGTGCTGTGGAAAAGCCAACGGATATCGCTCACTCCATTACAAAGGCCATTGAGAGATCCGCAGCATAAGGGCTTATTCACATTTCCATGTGACATCCGTGTCATCAGTGAAGATGTCCATGTTTGGTCCGTGTGTCCATTTTTTTGTCCTCCATGTGTTACCCGTATTCCACGGACACTGCTTCGCTGATAATTTTCAAAGCATCTCCTAATAGCGGTCAGTAAAAACAGACCTAATACGGACACAAGCTGACAAAGTGGAATTCGATCCGAATTTCAGTAAAAATTTGATTTGTAAATCACTGCGAAAGGTGCACCACAATGATATGCAACTGACAACACTGGAGCAAGAGGGAGATGAGGAAGAAGAGGCAGATTATCCAGATATGCCGTCGCAGTATGCAGTGGAGATGGAGGCAGGGAGTCCCTCCTAGTCACTTGCACAAATGGCCCACTGTATGCTCACTTGCTTGCGTAGTGACAGCCGAATTGTCATCATTTGGCAGAGGGATGACTTCTGGCTCTCCACCTTGTTGGACCCTCGCTACCGGTCTAAAATAGAGGCTTTTTTTTTTATACACCCACTGAGAGGGAGGACAAACTGAACTACTAAAGAGACATCCTATGTAGTCAGTTGGCCGCTGCCTCTCTGCGCCATCATCCATCCTCTTGCAGGTCTGACCAGGGGGGCCCTCTGCTCTCAGGTACCACTGCTATGGCTGCTGGGGACTGTGGCAGGAGCAGTACAGCTCCATCAGCAGCAGCCTGAATCTAGAGTCGCTGATGAGCAGCTTTCTTCACCCGCATAGTGAAGAAACTACTCACCAGCAGCTAGACCTGGAGCAGAACCTGAACCAGCAGGTTGTGGCATAGTGTACTTGGAGTGCACCCTGCCAGCCGTCGTTGAAGATCCGCTGGACTACTGGACAGCCAAACTGGGATTTGTGGCTGCAACTGGCCGAGTTTGCCCTGGAAAAGCTGTCCTGCCCAGCCAGTAGTGTGGCATCATAGTGGGTGTTTAGTGCGGTGGGGGCCATAGTTACCCCAAGAAAAACTTGCCTGTCCACCCAAAATGTGGAGAGACTGACCTTTGTCAAGATGAACCAGCCGTGGATCAGCCAGGATTTCCACCAATGCCTGATTAGATCATCCATGCTGCCTCACCCAAACCTTGACAAAAAGAGACCGGTTTCTTCTGGCTACCTGCCTCAGCTACTATTCCGATGCTGCCACCCACATAATGCCACACATCTGGGGGCATTAATATTACTGGGGGCACTAATGTGGACAGTATTAATTCTGGGGGGCGCTAATAAGGGCAATACTATTACTGGGGGCACTAATTGGGGCATTATTAATTCTTGGCGACCCTAATGGGGGCATTAATTCTGGGGTGCTCCTTCTTACACCTACCTTTGTCAGCAGGTACTGGTAGTGCCACCCACCTCCCTACTCTTTCACCGGATCATTCTGTGGTCTCCACATGCTGCTGCCATCTCCACACTATGTCACCTTGCCACTCTGTGGCCTCCTCCTGCTGCTGCTGCCACCTCCAGACTCTGTAATTGTGCCACTCTGTGGCCTCCTCATGCTGCTTCCATCTCTTCATTATGTCATAGGGCCACTCTGTGGACTTCTCATGCTGTTCCCACCCCCACTTCATGACTGGGCCACTAATTTGCCTTTCGGCCTGGCTGACATTTATTTGACCCTTCTTCTGATCTGTCAATACTGATGGATTATTGAGCAAATGCTGACCGAGTGAAGGCGTATGCTCCACAGACAGGATCTGTTTTTTGTGGGTTATTGTTCTGACTGATCAGAGGAAGGGCAAAATAATCAGTTACGTTAACACAAACTTGCTGCTGACACCCTCTCCACTCTGTCGGGGGCTCTACTTGTATAAGCGTTTAATAAAACAGGTTCTGTGGACATTTATGTGGAATTAGCTGACGACTGTGTAAAAGCAGTGCGCTTCTTCTTGACATT
>NC_053394.1:22091191-22096147 GCF_905171765.1 Bufo bufo
GATGACGCACTGTTATGGGGGGGATCTGTGGATGATGCACTGTTATGGGGGGGGATCTGTGGATGATGCACTGTTATGGGGGGGATCTGTGGATGATGCACTGTTATGGGGATGTGTGTTGTGACACATAGGGCCATGAGGGGGGCCAGGATAAGATGCTATATGTGTGGATGACACTCATAGCATCTTATGCTGGTCCCCCTCATGGCCCTATGTTTCACAGCATTACAGTACTTTATTCTTTGTATGTAAAATCGTTTTTTAATCCTGAATTAATCGCTCTCCTTTTGATAAACTAGCTGACACTGATACATCGCCGGCCGCTATGCTGCACAGCGTGGCCGTCGATACATCAGTTACAGTGCAGGGAGGGAGGAGGGGCTGGAGGCAACTCACAGCGGGGCCCGTGCAGTCACTGTATTACACAGGGCCCCGCGCACAGAAGTCTCTTTGTATGTAAAATCTTTCATTAATCCTGAATCAATCGCTCTCCTTTTGATAAACTAGCCTAATCGCCTGCATCAGTACTCACTATGAATGCAGCGTGCGGTCCGGCCGGCGTGTGACTGACGTCACTCAGTCAGTCACGCTCCTCCCACTTCATTAATGAAGCAGGAGCAGGATGAAGTCATGCACCGGAGGGACCGCACGCTACATTCATATTGAGTACTGATGCAGGCGATTAGGCTAGTTTATCAAAAGGAGAGCGATTCAGGATTAATGAAAGATTTTACATACAAAGAGACTTCTGTGCGCGGGGCCCGGTGTAATACAGTGACTGCACGGGCCCCGCTGTGAGTTGCCTCCAGCCCCTCCTCCCTCCCTGCACTGTAACTGATGTATCGCCGGCCACGCTGTGCAGCATAGCGGCCGGCGATATATCAGTGTCTGCCCTGTCATTTTCCCCCCTCTTTTGGGGGGAAAAAAAAGTGTGTCTTATAAAGCGAAAAATACGGTAGTTACCATTAAAGAGGACCTTTCACTAGATTAAAAAATCTAAACTAAAAGTATACAGACATGTAGAGCGGCACCCACGGATCTCCCTGCTCTTACTGTTAGACCCAGGGGAACCTGCCGGCGTCTCTTTCTCCCAGGCTGTAGCGCTGGCCAATCGCAGTGCTCAGCTCAGCCTGAGAGAAAAAAAAACTCTCAGGCTATGAGCTGAGCGCTGCGATTGGCCAGCGCTACAGCATGGGAGAAAGACGCCAGCAGGTTCCTAACATGTGAAGATACCGGAGGCTATACCGGGCGAACGGAGTGGCGCCCAGGTATAACAGTAAGTGCAGGGGGATCCCTGGGCGCCGCTCTACATGTCTGTATACTTATTCTAGATTTTTTAATCTAGTGAAAGGTCCTCTTTAACAAAGTAAACTGTATTATACTTACTAAAATCAGTACAAAATACTAGGTGAAATTTTTATAAACCTATTAAAAACTTTCTATTTGGAATAATAAAACAATTAATCATAACATTAACTTCTACAATGAATTTGCATACAAATATTTTTAAAATAAAAAACTGCTTTGTCCATTTTTGTATCTGCTTCAGTACTTGTACTGTATATATATTTTTACTCCATATCCAAACAAAGTCCATTATTCACCATAGACTTCCTCTTGGCATCCTCAAAAGTGAGTTTAATGTGTCTTTGATTTTCTTGGCTACTTAATTATTTACAACTAAACGACTTTGTGTTTCTGTTACAATACATTTGCATACATTTTCAGGCAATGCCTGCTTACCCCTTGAACCATCATAATTTACCACATGTGTCCATGATTTGTAGACTTCAAATGGAACCAGTTCCAGGAAAAGCAATTGTGCAAATCTGTGAGGTTCATTATGCAAAGCGCTTAGTATGCTGTTTATTTGCAGTGTCCACAATATGAACTTGAAAATCAGTAATTGCTGGTGCCCCAAGTAGTGGTAAAACAGTCAGAGTTTGGTTGACATTGTTGAGGTATGGTTTGACAACTGGTGGGGTTTAGGCTGTTGGATAAAGCCTTGCATATTGCTGGTATTATTGCACGTAAAGTTTGGGATATTGCTGGTGGTTGTACGAGTTGTATTATTATGCAAGGATTCCTCTGATCCTATGGTGTTTGTTTGTATTTCATTCCTTTCAATCATTGGTGCAGATAAAGCACTGTTTTTATCAATGCCCATAACTTGATGGTCTGATGTCACCAAATGCTGGCCACCTTGTAAAATCCCACCACTGACCAGGGAAAATGCTTTCTGAACTCCTTCAAGTGCTCTGGTGATTCTCGATACTCCATTGTTCACTCCATGTTCTAGGTTCTGGTTGATGGTTGAGACAGCCTGGTTTACACCTTCTTCCAAAACCTGTTTAATGCAAGACATTGTTTATTTCACAGTCTCTTCCATGATATTTATAAACATATTTTGCATTTTGTTCTGTAGTTCTTGGAAATCCTTTTCCAAATTGCCTACTCTTGCTTGTACATTGCATTTGCATGTATCACTGCGTGAATAAGATGGCACAATAGGGGAACAAAGGTTAGGAACCGGTCCTTTTTTCAGTGGTGTAGACTAGAGCACATGTTCACTTGAGAAAAAGGTAGTTGAGCCTGCATTAGGTCATCTTCAGCAAGTACATGTAGTAGGTATTATATTAGCAGTTTATTTCATTAGTGCAAAGAAGTTTATCAACAGTTATACCTGCTGCGTTGTTGCTTTCTGAGCCAAGCGTTTCATATATTTTTCATGCAGTTCTTGTACTGCATTACTTGTCTCTTCTATTGGTAGTAGAGATGGCCTTGCTGTTTGCGATCCGCTGAACATGCGAACATATGGCGATGTCCGCCGGTGCCATATTCTTTTGCATTGCGCCAAACTTTGACCCATGACACATCCATCAGATGGGACAGGACAGCCAACAGACATTTCAGCACATGGACATACCCCCACCCTATCAAAGAAACCGAACTGGCAGCCATTTTACATTCAGTGTTTTATCAGTGTAGGGAGAGGTTGCTTTGTGGAGCAGGGACAGGCTGTTAGGAACACCAAACGCTAGCTAATAGGGCCACAAGAGTCCTTTTTAAGGACTGGTATAGGTGTGCTATCGATAGGTGTGCAGTACAGAGGGGTGCGACATACTTATAATATACTTTCTAACATAGAAAGTATATTATAGTGCATTTGTATTGTGCAGCAGTTGTGTGAGATTCTGCAGCTAGATAGAGGGACAATTGCTATTGGAACAACTATTTGCAATGGATGTGATATACCTGTTGCCCCCCAAAAACTAATTGAGGGGTGTGATGTACCTTCTTTCACAAAATACTGATTGAGGGCTGCGATATACCTGTTGCCCCAAATAAACAGAGTGGCGTGACAACTGTTGTGGCAAAAAAATTAAAATTGAGGGGTGCGATTAACCTGCTTCCACAAAATACTGATTAAGGGGTTTGATATACCTGCTTCCACAAAATACTCAGTGTGGGGGACAACTCCACACTAAACACAGGAGGAAAGGGGAACAGTAACTGGGCCTGGAAACTAGGGAAGGAACAGGTCACCTCCTAAACAACCCTAATCCAGGCCCTAACTACCTATCAATATGAATAGACCTTGAAGGTAGGAATATTCATATGCTGGATACATAGGCCATTATATCCCTATAATGCCCTCAAATTAGGTTAGGACCAGAGACCACCCATTCCTCCCCAGATGGACGAATGGAAGTCTCTGTCTCAGGCCCAGATACAAACAGGGAATATAACAAACAATACAATAAGAAAAGACAAACTTAGCTGAAAGTAGAAAACTGGCAACTCCAGAAGCACTGCAGGATACAACCGACCAGCTAGTTAGAAGTAAGGAAAAAAATCTATAAACTGCATCTCCGAGAGTGAGAAGCGGCTACTTATGGGAAAGGTAATTTACCAACAAGCAACACCTGATGCAAGGGGTGTGGCATTCACCAAAATACAGACACAATAAGATCCACAGTGAACTTATCAATTTAACCCACGAGTTTTTCAGTCTCTCTAAACTCCTGGTACCTGCCACGGGAACGACTGACAACTGATTAAGGGGTTTGATATACCCGCTTCCACAAAATACTGATTAAGGGATTCGATATACCCGTTTTCACCAAATATTGATTGAGGCCTGCGAGATACCTGCTCCCACAAATACTGCTCTTCTCTAGGGGCTTAGGCACAGGGTCATTTTGAAAATGACAGGCAGAGGAAGAGGCAGGCCGTTCCGCAGTGGTTGTAGGGTTCGGGCAGGTGCATCAGGCCGGAGCCTAAGTGGGAAGTTGGAGAAGGCGCATGCAATTACTTCAAAGGGCGCACCAGAGTTGGTTGAGTGGCTCACTCAGCCTTCCGCTTCTGCACCCTCCTCATCCTCTGTATCTGCACCCTCCTCACTCTCTGCTGTGTGCACCCCCAAATCCACCACCATAGCCCCTCCACTCGAGTCAGAGGAATTATATTCCCATCCATTCCCAGACCTTACACCAATGCGCAGCCATTCTCGACATTGGATGAGGAAGAGGAGGTAGCAACGGCCGCCACTCAGCGGTCTGGCAACAGTACCCAGATCAGCCCAAAGGAAGGATGTCCCCGCTGTTGCTGCCTACTCAGAGATCTCAAATGTCGGTGGTGAAGGCGATGGACGTCACGTGGGTGCCCACAAGAGAGAAAGAGGAGGGTAGTTCAGAGGGAGAGACGGAGCAGCAGATAGAGAGGAGAAGCAGGCAGAACTTACAGTGCACACGAGGGAAAAAGCAGACTGCTACTGTACCGTATCTGGAACGAACCATCCACCATGCACCATGCACGGTCACATCTGGTGCTCCAGTCCTAGGATGTCGGCACATGGCTCCACAGTGTGGGCTTTTTTTTTTTTTTTTAACGTGTGAGCTGCTGACAATAGTGTTGCCATCTGCAGCCTGTGCTGTCAATGCATAAGTCGTGGTA
>NC_053394.1:27706193-27782624 GCF_905171765.1 Bufo bufo
ACGTTTGGTTACCAACTGCGTACTCTATTAATCCTCCTACAAATCGGTGTGCCACCGTTACAGGCACTGGCATCACGATCCTTAAAGGGACCTTGCCTCAGGCACTCAAAACACCTGCAACATCCAGGGCACCTCACCCAACATCAGGCCAGGTCTCTCCATACAGAGTGTGCCCCAGAGGAACTTGTGTCTACCTCTCATTCACTGCCGCATGCCTGAGGGTTCTCCTCCAAAAAGTGAGTAACCCTCGATTGCCCATAACCGTGACCTCACTGTCGCTATACCCTGCAGGTCTGGCGTGCTGCATAAATTGGCATCACAAACAGGATACGATCATTCCTGCTCCATTGCGGATACAAAAACTGTGTGCCGTTATTAGCCTTAAAGTGACCAAGCCCTATTGCTTTATTGAAAAATTGCTGGGCCAAAGAGAACTGTAATAATTTGCGGTGTGAATATTATAGTGTATGGATTGTTTGCCATTTGTGTAAGCCACCGCTTGCTGTCAGTGAATAGACAGCGTTTTGCTTAAAGATGGCGGCTTAGCTTGACTGGATTTATTGCTGCGTCATCTTCATACTTTGCTGGCGGGAAAAATTGGCGCCTTCTGCTGAAAGTGCGGGAAAGGCTGTATGTCCGCGCCACCGCCCTGTCTACAAATTTGCATGCCTGCCATGATGGACTCCGCCTCCCCCATACTGGAGTACCTGGGGGGCAGCCTCCCAGAGCAATGGAAGGATCTGTCTACAATTATTGGTGCCGCCCTGTCGCTCTCCAGAGAAGGATCGAGCATGTTGAAGAGTGAGGACTGCTCTGATAGTATGTCGGCACCCACTGGATTACAAATGGACTGTACTGGTGTAGAGCAAGAGGACTCTCCACCGGCCTACTCTCCGGGACCGGAGAGACCCACCTGCCCGCCACCGAGGACACAGCTGGAGACCTATTATGGCTCCTGGAGAGACTTTTTCCAGCCCTCGTTTAAATGGTCGGTGCTGATGGCAGAGATACGGGAGGCCGCCATAAAGAAAACTACCAAGACCAAGATCTACTATGAGGAACTGGCAAAGACCGTTCATGAGCGCCACACTGACACCCAACCAGGGGCGGATTAAGTGCATGATAGGTCCGGGGCTGTCTACCCAACTTGGGCCGCCCCCCCTCTCCATTTTAGTTTAGTTTTTTTTTTTTGTATGAAGAAGCTGCGGTGCTTCATGAGCATCTTCAGACTAAAAAAGAATACCCCAAATTGGGTCCTAAACTGAAAAATTTGGTCGCCAAATTTAAAATACATATAATTGTAATAAAAAAGCCATGGAGGAGAATACAGCACCATATACCTCTTACATCCAGTGACATCTCCTGTCATGTAGACCTTCTCTTTCCTCTTCTCCTCCATTTGACCCAGACCACCATGGCAAATTCTTTCAGCCGCATCTCGTCATTACAGTTTGTAACACAGACATGTTAGATTTCTCAATTTTTCCATCAACCTCCTCATCCTGGTGTCCTCACAGTGTCATCCTGCCACCCCCAATACTGTGCCTGTTGTGCTCCCCAATGCCCCAGGAACTATACTGCTGAAAAAATAGTGACCTCAATAGACATAATTGGGGTAATTTATCAAACTGGTGTAAAGTAGAACTGGATTTCCAAAAGAGCTGTCAAATATGAAAGGTGGAATCTGATTGGCTGCCATAGGCAACTAAGCCAGTTCTGCGTTACACCAGTTTGATAAATTACCCCAAATGTCCCTATAGTGTCCACAGCAGCTATAATGTCCCCTAGAGACCCCCAGTAATAATACCACCCTCTATTGTGCTCCAGGCAATAATCCCTGTATAGTGCCCCCAGAAATAATAGAATTGCCCCTACAGTGCCTCCCCAATAGCAACACCCCCATATAGTAATTTCCACCACACTGCCCCCACATAGTAATCCCCCCATAGTAATTTGCCCCCACACAGTAATTTCCCCCAAACTGCCCCCATATAGTAGTTTGCCCCCACACAGTAATTTGCCCCACACTGCCCCCACATAGTAATTTCCCCACACTGTTCCCCCACACAATAGTTTTCCCCACACTGCCCCCACATAGTAATTTGCCCCCATACTGCCCCCACATAGTAATTTGCCCCCACATAGTAATTTCCCCACACTGTTCCCCCACACAATAGTTTTCCCCACACTGCCCCCACATAGTAATTTGCCCCCACACTGCCCCCACATAGTAATTTGCCCCCACATAGTAATTTCCCCACACTGTTCCCCCACACAATAGTTTTCCCCACACTGCCCCCACATAGTAATTTGCCCCCACATAGAAATTTCCCCACTGTCCTCACATAGAAATTACCCCCACACAATAGTTTCCTCCACACTGCCCCCATATAGAAATTTGCCCCCACATAGTAGTCCCTCCCATAATAATTTGCCCCCACACTACCCCCACATAGCAATTTGCCCCCACACTGCCCCATCTAGTAATTTGCCCCATATAGTAGTCCCTCTCATAATAATTTGCCCCCACACTGCCCCCACATAGCAATTTGCCCCACACTGCCCCAACTAGTAATTTGCCCCCACATAGTAGTCCCTCTCATAATAATTTGCCCCCACATAGCAATTTGCCCCCAAATAGTGTAGTCCCTATCATAATAATTTGCCCCCACATAGCAATTTGCCCCCAAATAGTGTAGTCCCTCTCATAATAATTTGCCCCCACACAGCAATTTGCCCCCACATAGTGTAGTCCCTCTCATAATAATTTGCTCCCACACAGCAATTTGCCCCCACACTGCCCCATCTAGTAATTTGCCCCCACATAGTAGTCCCTCACATAATAATTTGCCCCCACACTGCAATTTGCCCCCAAATAGTGTAGTCCCTCTCATAATAATTTGCCCCCACATAGTGTAGTCCCTCTCATAATAATTTGCCCCCACACAGCAATTTGCCCCCACACTGCCCAATCTAGTAATTTTCCCCCACATAGTAGTCCCTCACATAATAATTTGCCCCCACACTGCAATTTGCCCCCAAATAGTGTAGTCCCTCTCATAATAATTTGCCCCCACACAGCAATTTGCCCCCACCACTGCCCCAAAGTAGGCACATGAAATAAAAAATAAAAAAATGAACAAAAAATGAAAAGATAAATACTCACCTATGTCCAGGGCCAGACGCTTGCTTGCAGAGGAAGGCGGGATGAGTCAGGCGCGTCACAGTGCTGCGTCCCAGAACAGGCGCGCGATGACGTCATCACGCACGCCTGCGTCGGGATTTCACTACCGCATAGGCCTCAGGCCTACAAGGCCTGAAGCCTATGGCGGTGATCGGCGACGGGACAGGGAGCTATGCGCTCCCGTGCCCCGCCGCAGTATGTGGGCGTTCGGGTCAGCGCTGGGCCCCCCCCGGAGCTGCCGACCCGAACGTCCCTATTATAATCCTCCACTGCACCCAACCCCGCCTGGAAAGGAGAATGGGGTTGGTTGTGGCATTTGACAAGGACCGTGGCTACAGTTTTATTCAAGATTATACCACCGGCAGAGACTTGTATGTAAATGGCAGGTCCGTCAAGCGGAGCTACCTCCCGCAGCACATGCATAACCTCCGCGAGGGAGAGGAAGTGGAGTTCACCCCTGCTGAGGGCCTGCGAGGCCCCTATGCCACTGCTGTGACCCGTCCCAGAAAAGAACCGGAGAACTGGGAAACTGATGAGGACTACACTGGCTGCGAGCGTGAACCAGCGCGCTCTCCAGAACCGGCCCATCATGCATTTCAAGAGTGGGGCTCTTTCATTGGCCCGAACGTATTTTGGCAACCAACAGTAGTGGAGAAGTGGGTGAGCCCGTATCCGTCCCCTGAGCTGCCTCGCCGGGAGAAAACCATAAAGGAGTTAGAAAACCTGGAGCGATTTCATGCGACCCTGGACAACATTCGCAAAGGGAAAAGACCAGATGCGCCACCTGAACCTGCAGCGGCTGCGCAGGATGCGATTCCCCTACCTGTACCAGTGGAAGCTCCGGAAGACAGCGATCCCGAATTCGAAAGCCTGGATGACCAAATCGTCCGTCTGGAGGAACAGCTGCGTGGACTGCGCCGGATTGCTACTGCCAGAATCCGGACTCCACCTAGGAAAGAAGAAATTAGACTCCAGTACTCGGACATCGCCGGGTCAGAGGTAAGGGTACCTGTCCCTACCAGCCGGCCACCTACTGTGTCTGCGGCTGCATTGAGGCCCCCAATGACGCCCTCTTGCACTGTATCCCGCCGCGTAGAGTCGGTTATAGCTGAACCCACAGAACCGCTTGCAACAGCGGTACCTAGGCCGATGCAACAGCCTACCATTATTATGCCTGGACCAATGCGGTCCCCAACTGTGATTACCCCTAGGCCTATGGGGCCCATACCAATTAGGGGTCCCTTCATGTTGCAGTTGCTCCCCAATACCGTGTTGTGGGCACATCCGCCTGTTGACGCTCACTACAGGCCCAATCTACAAATGGAGCCAGGGAGCACCACTGTGATGCCAAGTGGATTTGATACGCCCCTGTGAATTGGCCTGCTAGGCCATTGATTTATTTGATTTCGTTTGCCAAGGGACCTTATTGCTGAGGATTTAACCCTTCCAGGACAGGAGTCCATTGTTTTGGTCCTCTGTTGCTGCTGCCAGTTGCCCACGGCTCAGTGGAGGCGGCAAACCACTGAAAATACCACATGCATCAAGGCCATATTGTTTACAGGATCTCCTGCCTGCTTCAATTATTCTGCAAGCCCAGTTGTGCCTATTTTATGTTGCACCTTTAACCCCCTTTTCAGGTTGATTAAGGGATCTTGCAGCACTTATCTTTATATGCCATTGTGAATGATGTGGATTATTTTTATTGTGCTGTGACTTTTATTATGCAATTTAAATTTCAAGGAAATGCGCCCAGGGATAGACTCTAATGCACATGAGCCTCTGAGATTTTGCTATTTTAAAGAAATGTGCCCAGAGATGGACTCCATTGCATGTGAGCCTCTGAGATCTTGTACCTTTGCTGGATTGGAAACACTTTCAATGAATAATTAAGGAAAAAACTGGGTACGGACTCATGTTTGTTCTTTGAGCCTCCAAGAACTTATAATTGTTTTTATATTTTTCTACGGACTACTACTGTTCTATTATGGACAATTTGCACTTATGGGCAATTTGCACTTAAAATATTAATATGGACTATCCTGGTACGCTGCACCAGGTCAGCGCCCCTCTTCCCTTACATTATCCTGAGAGAAGAGAACGACGCCCCTTGTCACCGCACTTTCAGTGAAACTGTTTATTTCAATTGCTAAAGTGGTGATTGCTGTGTATGCCTGTTCTCTATTTTGTCTTTCAGGCTGCAGTATCCAGCCGGGCAGGGCCCCTCCATGTTGCGCCGAGGACGGGCAATGTTGTAGCATGGGGGTATGTAGTGTCCCATTAGGTAGGCGTGGGCACTACACAAGGGTCAATTGGTTCACGTGTTACTTCTGCTCACAAGGGACAGTAATATTATATTTAACTATGTACTTTAATGTATTTTCTATGTGCTTTTATATGCAATGTTTCCCCTGTGTCATGCATAGCAGGCCTATTAGGGTGTAGTTAGGCATCCTAGACACTAGAGGGAGATAGGGAGCTCCTAGCATAAATGTTCAGGCCCAGACAGGGAGGAGTTAGATCATAGTCAGGAGTCTGTGGAGACAGAAGTGAGAAGGCACCTGCCAGAGATATGCTGAGGGCCTCCTCGTGACATGCAGCTTGATAGCCCCGGCTGCTAGCTATGACCAGGAGGCTAGTGAAGAACTCTAGCCTGCCTGTAGATAAAGTGAGCCTCAGTTAGCTCATAAAACACCCCAGTAGTAGGAGATGCACCTCCTGGGAGCAACCTGCAGTATCCCTCACAGCCAGGACAATACCACAAGTACAGCTAAGTAACCTGAGGGGCAGAAGTATTTAATATAAAACTAGTGCCAATACTGGAGGAAGGATTATATTTACCAAGGATTCAAGACAGCAATTAGGCATCCGAGCCTTGGGAGACAGCCAGCTAGAATAGCTGAGGGGATAGAGCAGCATTGTACTGCAAAGCATTAACTGTTTGCCCTCCAAGTATCTTGCAAGATTATACCTGCCATATTGTGAAGTAAACCTGCTGTGCAGTTGTACTGTCAAGGACTGCATTATCATCTACTGCAACTGTATGTATAAAGCTGGACTGTTTCCTGAAGTAAAGCAACGTTTGGTTTACCAACTGCGTACTCTATTAATCCTCCTACAAGTCGGTGTGCCACCGTTACAGCCACTGGCGTCACGATCCTTAAAGGGACCTTGCCTCAGGCACACCTGCAACATCCAGGGCACCTCACCCAACATCAGGCCAGGTCTCTCCATACAGAGTGTGCCCCAGAGGAACTTGTGTCTACCTCTCATTCACTGCCGCATGCCTGCCCGGGGTTCTCCTCCAAAAAGTGAGTAACCCTCGATTGCCCATAACCGTGACCTCACTGTCGCTATACCCTGCAGGTCTGGCGTGCTGCACCAACTGTATGACCCTCAACGTGTCTTAAGACTGTTTGCAAAGCTGAAACTAAATCCTTAATGCCTGCAGATGTAGGTGCCGATAAAGCCGACCAGACTGGCAAACAAAAGTACTCACTGCCTGACGCCATCTGCATGGGGACGGAAGGCGGGAGCGTAGCAGCTGCCGATACCGAAGGCTGTTCAGAGGGGACTACCGAGGTCTGCGGAGAAGCCCTTCGGGAAGGCTCGCCTGCTGATCCTGTGACAGATTCCACGTGAGCCGCTGATCAAGGGCGGGTAGAAGAGTGATGTCTGCTACGCGAGTGTGGTGGTGTTGAGGGGGATGAGTAAGATGATGAAGCAGAGAAACGGCTCCGCGAAGGCGAACGCTGCTGATTCCTTCTGTATCGCCTGGATCTGGAAGTCCGACCTCTGTGTCTCCTGTGCCTGGAATGAAATCTTCTGTGTTGCCGAGCTGGAGTACCTGCAATTGTAGCAGCAGAAAAATTATCCCTTGGCCGTGGTGAAGGCACCAAAGCCTGACCCACCTAGGTATGGCTCAAACCTATCTGAGAGTCTTGGACCAACTGATTCTGGGACTCAGGCACCATCATACAGGCAGAGGACTCTGGAGGGGGAGTTAACTATCAAAAGCTCTCTCAGAAGGGGGTGTGGCCGATCGCTGCCCGGGCCCAGAGACAAGCAGTGAGCTGCCAGGGGGAGGGGTGGACACATAAGTATCAGCATCTGAAGCATGGGGGAGCGTAAGACTGTTTGATGGCCACGTTCCCCTCAATCTTACTGTGTCGGCTGAACCAAGGTGCTGCCTGCATTCAGCTGTACTATGCATTTCACTCCCTGACAGCAGGACAGGAGCGCTCACTTCCTCCCTACAGAGCGCGTCTGCAACCTCCTTTCCTTGCTGTACAGCCTGAGCAGCCCCCTCGGCCAGGCTGCTCAGCTCTGTGAAAGCACGTGCGGCCCTACCTCCCCTGGCCCTGCGCTGTATTCCCCCCGCAGCTGCCCTGCGACCATGAGACCCAAACCTATGCCCCCTGGATGAGGAAAGCTTTTTCTGGGAAGGCATATGAAGAGAACTGGGGCTGAGGCGAGTGGGTGGGCGACTGTGCCTCCGCGGCCTACCTCCTTGATCTGAATAACAAGGCTAAGCAGCCGCAGCAAGAGGAGCTTCCCTGCATTTTGCCACAACCTCCTCCGGCCAGCCTGTACCCTCCTGGGACACCTTAGCCAGGATGAGCTGCTGCAATGCATCTGCCATGAGGAGAAAGAAACTGGATGACTGCACTCTTGTTCCTCACGCTGACTCCTGCCACAGGTAAGGCAGTTACAACATCCGTCTCTTTTATAAACTTCCCAGCTCCACCCCCCCATAACCTAACCAGTGGGAAAAGAGGGGTTCAAATCCTCCAATCACCTTTCTTTCCTTCTCCCCTGCAGTCCCTGTCTTTTTCATTAACCATTTCATGGCCTTCTAGGAGAGTCAGACAAGTCCACCATGTAGCTACCACTTTAGCACCCTTGGCAGTGGCCAGGCTGAGGAAGGTTGGAGGAGGAATCATCAGAAGCTACCCAGCACACACGAGTGTAGATTTGGATATCGAGCAAGTCTAGAGCAGATAGCAGCAGTCTTTAGCTCATGGACTCCACTACAGTGGCCAGAAGAAGCCTCCAGCACCTGGACACACCACTACAACTAAGCGCCAGTTATTTATTTACTGCCTCCTCTTTATTTCTATCACCTTCTTTGCACCCAAGGAGATGAACCTCACCATAGGGACCCTGCCTTCCCTGCACCAAAAACCCTATACCATCCAGGGCACCTTAACCAACATTCAGCAGGAGATCCCTCAACATCAGAGTTTGCCCCGAAGAAATCTGGTGCATTCCTTCCACCCTTTTCACTCTGACCCAGGGAGCTACTAACCGTGAGTGCCAACTACTACACCCATCAGGCCACCACCAGATTCACACATTGCACCTATACGGCATGGTCACTGCACTGCCACTAATGATCATACTGTAGTGTGCTGCCGCACCAGAATATTCTGCAAAATGGGCCGTTACTTCTGGCCACATGCTGCTTCCACCATTCTAGTGCTGCCACCCACCTGATGCCTCTTCTGCCATTCCTACAATTGGTCTTCTTGGCCTAATGATATGTACATGTTAAGGGGGGTCATTTATTTAAACCGGTGTTTTAGATGCTGGTCTTAATACCCCTTTAGTTGGTTTTGAATGCGCTGAACTTATGTAGAGGCCTCTACATAACTTTAGTGTATCCACCACCTGTCTAAATCTATGCCAGCTCCCTTACTAGCGTAGATATAGACTATTTTCTATGCCTAGAACAGGCACATTTTACACTCCTTTTTTCGGCTTACAAATACTGATCAAAACTGGACTGTCTTTGCTTGTTAAAAAAAAATAATTGCAAATGTAAATGGCCAAAACAGATGCAAAGAAGGCCCCTTTCAGATGGTCAGTATCTTGAATCAGTATTTGTAAGCCAAAAGCAGGAGTGGGCCCAAAATACAGAAGAGATGCAAATATTTATATTACTTTTTATATCTGTTTTGGACCAACTCCTGATTTTGGCTTACAATTACTGATCAAATACTGACCGTCTGAAAGAGGCTTTATGGATTCTCAAAAAATAGGCTTAGTTTTTTTAGTTTTGTGTTCAGCGGAATGGAAAAATAAACCCACTGCAAATAAAGCCACTGCTGCTGCCACCCTCCACACTCTGAAATGAGGCCAATGCTTGAATCTTGGGGCTCTGCACGGTTAAGTTAACAGTGATAAATTAGACCTGACGCTAACAGTGACCTGTAATACTGATGCACAGTAAATCTACAGCTAACAGAAGGGATTAAAGAGCATGTGTTTGGACCGTCACAGCCTGCATTAAAAGTTATTACACTTCAGGGGTGCGCAAGAGTTTTTGCTTTACTGAAGGGTGCTGTATGCGTTTCTTTTTGTTTAACAGAATGGATTAACTATGAATGTGGGTGTGTAAGGATATGGGCAATTCTGTTATGTCGTGAACTGCATACATACTGCAACATCTCCCTTATTGAATAGATGGCAGCAAAGCATATGCCAGTCTAAGTCTGCATTGGAGTTGCCTGTTAGAGAAAAACAATGAACTTATTTAGGTTGTAAAGTTTGGAAATAGCTAATTTCTGGGCCGACTTGCACTCTTACAAATTTATTATCAAACTGAAAATGCAAGTTTGGCCCTGCACTGAGTAAATGGCTTGTTGCATCACACACTCCCTGTGTGAGGGGAGGAGGTTCCTGTGAGGATCGGGAAGTGCGTCTCTGGATGGTGGTGCTAATGAACAGTAAGGGAGCAGCTCGGCTGATTCTACAAGTGAACGGACTGGATCATGGTGGACACTGGCGACATCACGAGGCGGAAGTTTGCAGCAACGGCTTCAGTTTCCAGTTCTGGAGGGGACCAGGAAATAAGGAAAAGCACCAAGAATCTGCTCAAGGAACTGTAAGTGCCGCTTTGCCACGTCACATTGCATCACATGGTTGAAATGGCACGGCATACAGACAAAGCATCAAGTAGGGTGACGGGCTGCAGGCTAAGGTGTAACCAGAAGGGACTCACACGCCGACACCTTCTTATCATAGGAGAGTCTTGGCTGCGCATATGGTGTCGCACTACTGGAGCTGGAGCAAGGATTAGAGCTGCAATTAAAGGGACAGAGCTCAATTACCAATTAATTACAAATAGTAAAGCCTTATTTAAAGAGACAGACATCATTTACCTGTGGATTACATATAGTATTGTACAACACTTGGAGTGCACCTCAAAGAGGAGCTATAAGTGCTGCTTTGCCGCATCACATTGCACCACACGGTTGAAGTGGCACGTGGGCATACAGATAAGCATCAAGTAGCGTTTCATTGTAGTGGACGGGCTGCAGGCTAAAGCGTAGCCAGAAGAGACTCACACGCCGACACCTTCTTATCATAGGAGAGTCTTAGGCTACTTTCACACTACCGTTCGGTGCTTCGCTTGTGAGTTCCGTTTGAAGGCTCTCACAAGCGGCCCCGAACGGATCCGTACAGCACCAATGCATTCTGAGTGGATGCGGATCCGCTCAGAATGCATCAGTCTGGCGGCGTTCAGCCTCCGCTCCGCTCAGCAGGCGGACACCTGAACGCAGCTTGCAGCGTTTTCGTGTCCGCCTGGCCGCGCGGAGCCAAACGGATCCGTCCAGACTTACAATGCAAGTCAATGGGGACGGATCCGTTTGACGTTGACACAATATGGTGCAATTTCAAACTGATCCGTCCCCCATTGACTTTCAATGTAAAGTCAGGAGTCCCTATTAATATACCATCAGATCGGAGTTTTCTCCAATCCGATGGTATATTTTAATTTGAAGCGTCCCCATCCCCATGGGAACGCCTCTATGTTAGAATATACTGTCGGTTATGAGTTAGATCGTGAAACTCAAATCCGACAGTATATTCTAACACAGAGGCGTTCCCATGGTGATGGGGACGCTTCAAGTTAGAATATACTGAGAACTGTGTACATGACTGCCCCCTGCTGCCTGGCAGATGCTGCCAGGCAGCAGGGGGCAGACCCCCCCCTCCTGTATTTAACTTATTGGTGGCCAGTGCGGCCCCCCCTCCCTCCCCAGTATTAATTGTAACCAGTGCGGCCCCCCTCCCTCTATATTCACCGGTGGCCAGTGCGGATTCCCAGTATTAAATATGACCAGTGCGGCCTCCCCCTCCCTCCCTCCCCAGTATTAAATATGACCAGTGCGGCCCCCCTCCCTCTATATTCATTGGTGGCCGGCCAGTGCGGATTCCAAGTATTGTGACCAGTGCGGCCTCCCCTCTTCCCCCCCCCCCCTAATTAAAATCACCCCCCCCATCATTGGTGGCAGCGGAGAGTACCGATCGGAGTCCCAGTTTAAATCGCTGGGGCTCCGATCGGTTACCATGGCAGCCAAGACGCTATTGCAGTCTTGGCTGCCATGGTTACTTAGCAATAAATACAAGCATTATACTTACTTGAGTTTCACGATCTAACTCATAACAGACAGTATATTCTAACATAGAGGCGTTCCCATGGTGATGGGGACGCTTCAAGTAAAAATATACCATCGGATTGGAGAAAACTCCGATCTGATGGTATATTAATAGGGACTCCTGACTTTACATTGAAAGTCAATGGGGGACGGATCCGTTTGAAATTGCACCATATTGTGTCAACGTCAAACGGATCCGTCCCCATTGACTTGCATTGTAAGTCTGGACGGATCCGTTTGGCTCCGCGCGGCCAGGCGGACACGAAAACGCTGCAAGCTGCGTTCAGGTGTCCGCCTGCTGAGCGGAGCAGAGGCTGAACGCCGCCAGACTGATGCATTCTGAGCGGATCCGCATCCACTCAGAATGCATTGGGGCTGTACGGATCCGTTCAGGGCCGCTTGTGAGAGCCTTCAAACGGAACTCACAAGCGAAGCACTGAACGCTAGTGTGAAAGTATAGCTGCGCATCGGGTGTCACACTACTGGAGCTGGAGCAATGATTAGGCAGACATCAATTACCTGTGGATTATAAATAGTATAGAGCAATACTTAGGGTGCACCCCAACGAGGAACTCGTCCAGGAGGAACATACAAGTGCAGCTACGCTACATAAAGCACTTTGCGGACAAGGCCAAATTGACTGTTTTACTGTTAGGCCGTGTTACAATTACTGATGGTTCATTCTCTGTTACCAATCTGTTTTATATATTCCCAGGTACTTGTTCACTACCTTGTCTAGTAAACGTAAGTGCTGGGAAAGAACCGCTGTCTGTGTGGCATCGTGTTCCGTCTGTACTTCTGGGCCCCGTCCTCGGTCCTCTCTCAGGTGCACTAGAACATAATGCACAGCGATACACTCCCCTGCAATCTCCCTGCAGCTTACTTGACAGGGGTATTGGTTATCTGCCGTCCGACCCCCAACACTCCCTTTTATTCACCACAAACCCGAACCTAACTCCACCCATCTCTCAACTCAACCTGTCCCCAAATGACACACAGACACCGATCTTGGAATAAATCGGCCACAGCAGCCGTCTTTTATTAACAAATAAACATAACAATTTATAAATAACAATTCCCCCCCGAGGGGAGGTCCTTGAAGCCCCCAAATAACTGCAAAAAACCCTACTGAGTGAGCCATCTTGCCTCCAGCCGTTGCCCTCCAGCTCAGAAGCACCACTGAATGGCCCCTTTAAAATCCGTCACCACTGGGAGTCCAGCCCCCACCATGGAGCCCTCCCAGCATCCTTCTCTGTGAATATGACCAACTTCAAGGACCTCCCCCCGCCACTGACGCGAAGACTTGACCGCCTTAAGACTGAGTGTTCCTCCACAAACGCAAGGCCACCTCAATGCCCTCCTGGATTGCCAAGCTCCACATGTCCAAACCAACCGCATTTAAGTGCACTCCATCAGCCCACCAAAACCCCCCCCCACACCCTTCTCAAGCTCCATATGCCTCACTGCCACTGCCCCATTCCTAGCCATGAACCGACCCATTGCCCGGTTTACCTTAACACGGGCCCTGTTCACACCCTCACGGACCTTGCATCCCTCCACACCATCCTAGGAACTATATCAGACCATACCGTCACCATCCGTGGGAACAACGCCCATATCCTCAGCAAGTCAAACTTAATGCCCTGCAACAACTCCCTAAATGGCCTCGCTACCAGGTCATTACCCCCCACATGCAAAACCAACACCTCGGGTGCCCTATCCTGCCTCACAAACCTGTGAATCTCCGGCAACACCCCGGCCCAAACCATACCTCTCCGCCCTAGCCATCTCACCACCGCCACGGACCTTGAGAACCCCAGCTGCTGACCATCCGGCCGAACCGCTGCCCGGACAGCCCCCCAAAAGACATAAGAATGTCCGAGGATCCACACTAGGGCCGGCACTGCATCTGTAAAGAAAACAAACCAAGACCAACCAATAATAACATTGCATACATAAACCATCCACCTACCAGCCCCCCGGCCGTCCCCTTACAAGTTATGCAAACGAATATATGATCTAAACCGAACAGATTCCCACCGCCCAATCCTTTTTATAATCTCATCACCCAACCCCCACCTCGCCGCTTCCGTTGCCGCCCCGATTCTAAATAAATGACTCGAATACCCGTCAGGCCCCAAACCCAACCGAACCAGACATTTCGAAAAAAAAGCCGCAAACTGAAAACGCGACAAAAAGGAATCATCCCCATGCACTAACAACGGCAACGTATCGCTTCTCCTACCTTCCCAATATTCACGCAAGCTCAATACCGGACACATAGCGCACTCCGGGACTCCAAACAACACTACCCTCCGCCCCCGTCCTTCCGCATCTGTTTTAGACCGGCGAATAACGAACTCTAGCCTGTCCTGAAATAACTCCACATCCGTCCTCTGCAACCCCCCTGCCTTACGCACCGTTGGACTAACCAATTCCCCCACCCGCAATGCCCAAAAAAACGCCAACGAAAAAGCTAATCGGAACAAACGAACCTCCGAAGCGGACGTACATACCACCCCCAGTTGCTCGCCCAGTCTTAACAATAACCCGAAGGACACAGGTCTCCTGCCATCACTCCCTGTTCCCGCCCTGCGCCACCCCTTCAACGCCTGCATCACCAAAAATGACTTAGTCGCATCCGGCTGATGTCTACACTTAAAACCGAACGCCAATCCGGCCATGCAACTATTCATTTTTGCTATAGACCAGCCTTCCTCCCTACAATGACCCACAAACAACAACATAGGAACCTCTAGGTCCCCTTCCCCAACCCCCAACTTACTGCACCAATCCTCCCAGTACTGCCACGATTTTAAATACAACTCCCACGTCCTAGGCGCCAGCGATGCCTGAATGAGACTTGCTACTGTTCTTCGAGTACCTCCCATAGACAACTCGGGCATTCCCTCCCAAACTCCTCCGCATCTGGAGCCAACTGCCGGAACCGATCCCACTGTGAACGAGAAAGAGCGTCAGCTATACCATTATCTACACCAGGCACATGCACCGCCACCACCCACGCATTGATCAACAGACACTCCAACACCAACTGTTGTAACAACCGCACCACCAATCCTGACGAGGCTGACAACCCATTTATCGCCTGCACCACTCCCAAATTATCACAGTGGAACCGAACTTTTCTGTCACGGAACACTTCCCCCCACAACACCACCGCCGCCACAATAGGAAAAAGTTCCAACAAAGCCACATTCTTTACCCAACCTCTTTCCACCCAGCTGTCAGGCCACCGACCCGCACACCACTGCCCCCGGCAATAAACCCCAAAACCCTCACTCCCTGCTGCATCCGAAAATAACTCAAAATCAAACGAATTCACCACATCACCCATAAACAGAGAGCGACTGTTATCACAATCCAAAAAGGAACCCCACACCTTCAAGTCCGCTCTCAACTCTTTTCCCAAACGAACATAATGATGTGGTGCGACCACCCCCGCCGTCGCCATAGACAACCTCCTACGAAACACCCTCCCCATAGGCATAATCCGGCATGCGAAATTAAGTTTTCCAAGCAGCGACTGAAGCTCCCTCAACTGCAGCTTTTTTAAACGACACGCCCTCGCTACCTCCCCTTTCAGATCCTCCAACTTATCTAAGGGCAACCTACACTCCATCCTAACCGTGTCAATCACAATTCCTAAAAAACTCAACTCCGTGACCGGCCCAACCGTCTTATCTGAGGCCAACGGGACCCCAAAAACCCCAAACAACGACTCTAATGTATGCAACAACAATGCGCACACCCTAGACCCCGACGGACCAATACATAGGAAATCGTCTAGGTAATGAATAATAGACTCACAACCCGCCGAATCCGCCACCGCCCATTCCAAAAATGAGCTAAACGCCTCAAAGTACGCACAGGACAGAGAACAGCCCATAGGCAAACATCTATCCACAAAAAACTCCCCCCCCCAAAAACACCCCAACAAATGCAAACAATCCGGGTGAACCGGCAGCAACCGAAACGCAGCCTCGATGTCAGTCTTTGCTAATAGCGCCCCCCTTCCAAATTTCCTAACCCACTGCACTGCCGCATCAAATGAGGTATAAACCACCGAACACAAGGCGGGGTCTATACCGTCATTGACCGACGAGCCCTTCGGAAAAGACAGGTGATGAATAAGCCTAAACTTATTCCTCTCCTTCTTCGGAACTACCCCTAACGGCGACACTCGCAAATTCGGCAAAGGCGGGTCCAAGAATGGGCCCGCCATTCTGCCTAGACTGACCTCCTTGCTAATTTTCTCCGCCACCACTTCCGGATGCTCCAACGCCGACCTCAAATTTTTCTTAATCAACAACCCATCACCCTGAACAAACGGTATCCGAAAACCAACCGAAAAACCTTCCCGCAATAAGCCTGCCGCATCCCTATCCGGATAGCTATCTAGAAACGGGCCCATCCTTCCCAGACCTACTGGCGTCTCCCCCTTTGCTATTAAAATCCCCCCTCTGTCTGTTACCCCTAAAACACCGCGCTGCCCCATGCGACCCTCCACACACAGAGCACTCGTGTTTAAATTTACACTTCGCTCCGAATTTGCATGTCCCATCATTGAATGCGAAACAAAGCCCTTTCGCTGATGCCGACGCGACATTGGACTGCCCTCCGCCTCCTGCATCCCCCCGAAAGGACTGGCCCTGTCTCACCGGCGCAGTAACCTTTAACCACAGCGCGATATCCTTGTGGTCCCACTTTATTTCGGGCCGCACCGCCTTCCGCTGCCGGAACTGTTCGTCGTACCGCAGCCACGCTACCCCCCCCATACACCCTGTACGCCTCCCCAACAGCATCTAAATAACAAAATAACGCCGAACAGCACTCCGGCGCCTTCTCCCCAATTACGCTTGCTAATATCGCGAACGCCTGCAGCCAGTTTGTAAACGTCTGCGGTATCAGCCGATACCTCCGCTTCTCTTCCTCCTCCTTCTTACCCTCCTCCCGTCTCACCCTATCCAGGTTAAACTTGTCTAAGGGAAGCAGAGAAAAAATCTCCACATACTCCCCCTTCCAAATCTTTTCCCTTACCTCCTGTTTCAAATGCGCCCCCAAAGGGCCTTCAAAGCAGACATAAACCTCCCCTCTCGCCCTATCATCCATCCGCACCGTCTCGTCCTCCGCCGCACCCCCCGCCTGCGTTTGCACTGACGCTACCGCAGACCCTACACCTGAACTGGCTCCCCCACTCCCACTCGCTCCACCAGAAAAACCAGACACCCCCCACGCTGGTAACGGAGACGCCCCCCCCATTCCCCAGCCCGCAAGCAAACCTGCCAGCCCGCCTAACAATTGTCCCAAACCCCTGCTAATATCTACAGGGGGCCCCCCAACACCCCCAGCCCCCCCAACAATCTGTGCTAAAGTTCCCCAAGAGGCCTCACCTGGCTGCCTGGGTGCTGTGTCCACACCAGCTGAAGATCCTGAATCCAGTAGATCACTCCTCCGCGTTGCCGCCTCTTCATCCAGTCCCCTAGCCAGCCCCAGGCTAGAGACGTCAGGACATCCATCTTCACAGGCTGCTGCAGAGTGGGCGGAGCTTCTTCTTCCCTGCACACCGACCACCGAAGACAGGGGCCTGCCGCCGGACACCATGGCAACTGCAGCAGCCCCGTTCCTCACGCCGTCCTGTACACGCCGGGAGGTCTCAGCCCCCGATCCTGGGCTGGAGACCCCCGCACCTGGTCCCTCTCCCCCGCCGTCCAACATTGAAGGCCGAGGTGACCGGGCCTGGCCACCTCGCAGGATCCGCCTACCAACCGGATTCCTCCCACGCCGGGGAGTACTTGAGGAAGCGGTCCCCGCCGACCCCCGGCGCGGAGGGTCCCTAGAGAGGCTCCGTTTCCGGCGCTGAGCCTTGGTGGGGGGCTGGGACGCTTTAGACGCCTCCGGGCAGTAGCGCGCCGGCGGCCTGGCCCGCCGCGGACGGACGGATATTGGCTGAGGCCCAGCTGGAGCCTCTGCCGCCCCCTGGAGCATCTGCTGCACCTGCGCTTCTATCCATTCGGCGCCGCAGACCTCCGCCGCTGCCCGCAATCGAGAGATGGTCTCCTCAAGCTGGTCCATGCTGCCGAGTACAGGCACCAGTTCGCCTCAGATTTTCACAAAATGGCCCCTGTCCTCCTCACTGCTACCCTATTTAACCCCTTGACCACACCCCTACACTCAAACCACCCAATCCCCCTTTCCCAGATTCATCCTCCCATCTCCACTAACTCCACCTAACCCACTACCAGGGGTCTCCCTAAACCAAACCCCAGTCATGATGCCCTTCCCTAAGGCTACGCCCTTCAGTCCGGCCATAACTTTCCAAGACTTCACACTGAGATGTCGGATGGATATGATTCGGCAGAGTGGCCTGGTTATTCCTGATTTATCACAATTAATGACAAATTAATTTGTAACAAATCAAATTTCTTGTCGAAGTTTGCCGAATCAAACTTTTAAAAACTTCGCTCATCACTAATGGTTATGTATAAAGTTATTAAGGTTTAGAGGGGTGTCATGTGCCTCCATGGGCCATTGGTGTCATCTATGTGGAGGGAGGACTGGACCATCTGGGGGTGTCTTGTATACTCACTGTTCACTCTATGGTTTCTATGCTGAAGCAGCACAATCTTCTCAGGAATCTAAGAAAAGAAGAAAATCCAAGTGTGAGGTTCTCAGAAGAGTCTTGTGGTGTAAGTGGTGGTTGGTGGTCAGAGATTAGACAGACTGGAGAATGGACCTGGGCCCCGTTTCTGGAGAACCCCTTATCCAAAGACAGAACCCTGGATGATCAATCCTCAAGCAACACGCCAGGAATAGTAAAGCAGTCAATGGGTGCAATTAAATCTATAAGTGTCCATGTAAGACATGCAGAGAAAAAGTCCTCCAGAAATGCCGCTACTATCTGCAGATGTCAGCCACAGCTACTAGATGGAGGTCACCATCAGTCCTGGTCTATTAGCTCCATATTTCATATTAGGGAAGAGCAAACTAAGTGGGTGCAATAATTCACAAAAACCTGCGCTTACCTTAGCCCCCAGCTCTCCTCTCCACTGCTGGTGGAGGAAATAGAAAGAGATAAGAAATATATAAGACATCATAGTAACATCAGGAGAATAACAAGGGAGGACTACAGGGGCCATGTCTAGCCAGGACTCACAGGCTTCTTGGACAGTTTCTCCTGAAACACTTGGGGAGCCAGGATCTTCTTGGTCTATAAAAAATTCCAAAAAGAGGAAATGAAAGGTGTGATGAGCGGAGGACGGAGAATCAGTCTATACGATGTGATCAGCTCATTATCTCTGGACTCTGCTCTTACCTTTCCTCCCCCTCTCCATCCATTTCTTCTTCTCTGTTGGACATAAAGCATAATAAATAAATTAGCATTTTATAATCAATAGGGATGCTCCTTATGAAGAGCTCTAGGTCCAGATTGAAGGAACTTTAGAGACTAGTCATTTAGGGTCAAGTCATGGAGGAGACTCTTAGGACACCAATGGTTGTGGACCAGATGCCTGTAACCTCAGCCCTGCACCTGTTATAAACTTACATGGTCTCCATGGTGTAAAATGTGGGACATCGTCTGATGGTTCTTATCCTACAGGAGAAAAGATAGATCTGGTTAACTGGACACTCTCAGCACATGGGCCCCATATACCCGTCATGCCAGCCCTAGAATGTGCTGCAGGACTGGTGACCACTAATGGGACTTCTATCTGGAGCCACCAGCAATAATTCTATCTCTATAATGTATTATAAGCAGAAGATTTACACTCAGAAAGTGTCCGGATCAGATAATCTCCACCATGGTTATTAATTTACCTGCACAAACTATTCCTTTCTACTTCCTCATAGGAATGTTATCAGGTCACACATAAGGACTACTCCCCCATCATCCTACAAGGAAGACTCCTATATTCTAACAGTAGAGAAGAAAGGTGGTTATGGTGAAGTATAATTACCGTATTGTGGGCTGGGACGTGTACACTCTATACCATCACCTGATGGAGGAAGAAGAGGACAGATATGACTTCTACATGTTCTAGAAATTCTTATCCCCAGAAATGATACAATCGGCCTCGTTACTGAGCAGCAGCGCCATATTCTATAGCAGCCAATCAGATCCCTGTGTTTCCTTCTCTTCTGTCACCTCTTGGCCTTGAGGTTCTTTGTCTCTTGGGATAATGTGGGGTTTGTGAATAAAAACACCATATATTGGGGCAATCACACTATGGGGCAGATGTATCACATTTGCAGGTTCATATATCTATTTTACACAGCGCCAAATTTCCTACATTGCCCACACCTCCTGAGAGATATGTCCTCAGTACAGAACGTGGAATCAATGCCTGCTATGAGCCGACACTAGGAATAATAAATATGTCAGATATTGGATGCCACACCCCTCATGGATAACTCCGTCCACTTTTCTAACCACTGTTCAGGACTGGCGATTGGTGAGAGAAGATGTAAATTTATGACGTTTTACCACCAGATATCAGAAGAAATTCATTTAAAAAACAAATACATCAGTGCACGTGTGGTACCAGTTCCATAAGGATTAGTTTCTGTGACATCATAGGCAGCAGCAGCTGTGGTTTAACCCTTTAATAACCCTAATGTCCTCAAGAATGTTTTGAATTTGAAATCATTTATAGTGATGTACATACCTCACATCACAATGTTCTCCAAACTGTTTCTCTGCCTCCTGGATCCGCTCCTCTGTAATCCTATTCTCCTCATCCTGATGTTTATCCTCCTTCAGATGTTCTGATTCCTCCTCCTTATCCTCATTTTTGTGATGTTCCTCTTCTTTATTCTCCTCCATCTCTGCCTCCTTAGTCTCTTCTTCCAGATATTCCTGCTCCATATTTCTCTCCTCCGCCCCAGCAAACCCAGCTCTGCTACATCTATACACATGACAGCTGCCCAAACACACCCAGCACTGCTACATCTATACACATGACATCTATCTACTGTATAGCAATACTTAGAGATATATAGATGTAGCAGAGCTGGGTGTGCTGGGGCAGCTGTCATATATAGAGATATAGTAGAGCTGAGTGTGCTGGTGCAGCTTTCATGTATATTAGATGTAGCAGAGCTGGGTGTGCTGGGGCAGCTATCATATATAGAGATATAGCAGAGCTGAGTGTGCTGGGACAGCTGTCATATAGAGATATAGCAGTGCTGGGTGTGTTGGGGCAGCTGGGTGTGTTGTGTATAGATGTAGACTTAGCCAGCTATAACAGTAGAAGTCTCATATTTTTTCAGTCAGCAGCAAGGCAGCTTCTGATACAGAAGGTCGTGGGTTCGAATCCCAGCAGAAACTTTTCTGAAATACAAGCACTGACTCCATATATGGACATACAGGGCGGGACTCAGGAAGAGGCTGCATCGCATCGCTGACATGGAGATAAGTATAAGCGTTTATTTTATTTTTTTAATACCCGACTGTTACTGGCACATGGGGGGAGGGGGGTTGGCACCTGATACTGGCACATAGGGGGGAGGGGGGTTGGCGCCTGATACTAGCACATGGGGAGGGGGAGAAGGACCTGATACTGGCACATGGGGGGGCGGAGAGGGGTTGGCTGGCACCTGATACTGGCACATGGGGGGGGGGGGAGAGAGGCACTTAATACTGGCACTTTTTTTTGGGGGGGGGGAGATGGCACTATGATACTGGGACATGGGGGGGGGGAGAGAGGCACTTGATACTGGCACGTGGGAGGGGGGGTTTGGCGCTTGATACTGGCACATGGGTGGGTTTGGCACTATGATACTGGCACATGGGGGGAGAGGGACTTGATACTGGCACTTTTTTGGGGGGGAGATGACACTATGATACTGGGACATGGGGGGGGGGAGGACAGAGGCACTTGATACTGGCACGTGTGAGGGGGGGTTTTGCGCTTGATACTGGCACATGGGTGGGTTTGGCACTATGATACTGACACATGGGGGGGAGGCACTTGATACTGCCACTTTTTTGGGGGGGGAGATGGCACTATGATACTGGGACATGGGGGGGAAGAGAGAGGCACTTGATACTGGCACATGGGGGGGGGGGGTTTGGCACTATGATACTGGCACATGGGGGGTGGGAAGGAAAGAAGCACTTGATACTCGCACATTGGGGGGATGGGAGATGGCACTATGATACTGGGACATGTGGGGGGGAGGAGAGAGGCACTTGATACTGGCACATGATGGGGGGGCATCTATGGGGACACTTACTGGCACATTATTGGGCCTATCAGAAGCCGGACACTGAGGGGCATCTACTGGGGCACTACATATGGGGCATTTTATACTGGTACATTATGGGGGGCACTATCAGGAAGGGGGGAGAGGAGCACTATGGGGGAATTTACTGGGGGCACTATATAGGGGTATTTTATACTGTGACATTATGGGGGCACTATGGGGACATTAGCTCAACTGGGGGCATTACAAGGGGGTATTTTTGCACTGTCACATTATAAGGAGAATTATTTCTACTGGGGGGGCATTATGGTGGGCTTTATTACTCCCCCATGGTATGACCCCCTAGTAGCAGCACCAGCCTCCCCCTGCTCTGCTCTCCCTCTGCCCCTTCTCCAAATCCTTATTATGAAATCTTTCTCATTAGGATAAAGCACAACATCAGCTCTGCCGAGCCCCCGACCAAAGTGTGGAAGTGGTGTCCGAGATCCTCAAGGGCCAAGCCAAGTAACTGTAAGTTTTCATATGAAATATGTTTATGTTATACACATACACTCACCTAAAGAATTATTAGGAACACCATACTAATACGGTGTTGGACCCCCTTTTGCCTTCAGAACTGCCTTAATTCTACGTGGCATTGGTTCAAAAAGGTGCTGATAGCATTCTTTAGAAATGTTGACCCATATTGATAGGATAGCATCTTGCAGTTGATGGAGATTTGAGGGATGCACATCCAGGGCACAAAGTTCCCGTTCCACCACATCCCAAAGATGCTCTATTGGGTTGAGATCTGGTGACTGTGGGGGCCATTTTAGTACAGTGAACTCATTGTCATGTTCAAGAAACCAATTTGAAATGATTCGAGCTTTGTGACATGGTGCATTATCCTGCTGGAAGTAGCCATCAGAGGATGGATACATGTTCTCATTCTGTTTACGCCAAATTCGGACTCTACCATTTGAATCATTCAACAGAAATCGAGACACATCAGACCAGGCAACATTTTTCCAGTCTTCAACAGTCCAATTTTGGTGAGCTCGTGCAAATTGTAGCCTCTTTTTCCTATTTGTAGTGGAGATGAGTGGTACCCGGTGGGGTCTTCTGCTGTTGTAGCCCATCCACCTCAAGGTTGTACGTGTTGTGGCTTCACAAATGCTTTGCTGCATACCTCGGTTGTAACGAGTGGTTATTTCAGTCAACGTTGCTCTTCTATCAGCTTGAATCAGTCGGCCCATTCTCCTCTGACCTCTAGCATCCACAAGGCATTTTTGCCCACAGGACTGCTGCATACTAGATGTTTTTCCCTTTTCACACCATTCTTTGTAAACCCTAGAAATGGTTGTGCGTGAAAATCCCAGTAACTGAGCAGATTGTGAAATACTCAGACCGGCCCGTCTGGCACCAACAACCATGCCACGCTCAAAACCAACAACCATGCCACGCTCAAAATTGCTTCAATCACCTTTCTTTCCCATTCTGACATTTAGTTTGGAGTTCAGGAGATTGTCTTGACCAGGACCACACCCCTAAATTCATTGAAGCAACTGCCATGTGATTGGTTGACTAGATAATTGCATTAATGAGAAATAGAACAGGTGTTCCTAATAATTCTTTAGGTGAGTGTATAATGGTAATAGAAAAATGAGGGGCACTCCTTATAAGGGAACAGGAAACGGTAGTAAGGGTTAAAATTTAATAGAAATAGCACACATCACATCAAATTGTCATATATAAAAACATCATATCAATAACAATAAAATAAATGAATGAAGGTAGGGTCCTGAAAAAACCTGTTGGTAATAAAAGTTCAAGGGTTCATGAGACACTGCCCACAATGAGAATCAGTCCCAGCAGGTCTAAATGCACCTAGATACGGTTGCAAAAGCTTGTGGTTTGACTGTATCAGATGAAGGTATAATTGCCAAACAATGTCCCGCTTCAAACCTCCAGGGTAGGAGGATAGACAGTTGTATCAAGTCCTGAAAGGAATCGCTCTTCAGATATTGTAGCGAAATAGTAACAGATGCTTCTTACCATATGCCTTCACTAGGCTCACTGTGGTGAATCAAAGCAGCAACCGATCACAGCTAACGCGGCGTCCCACGTGTATAGAGTCAGAACGTGACGTCTCACGTGACTCATCAGCTGGAGCTGTGGTAGCGTATCCTGTTGAGCTTACAAACACCACCTCAATGCGAGACTGGCTATGCAGATCACCCCAACCGACGTAGTCACTTCTCGGTCACTTGTAGTACTTGGGGGAAAAAGGCTCACTGTCCCAACTTGCCCAAACGTGTTTCAGGGTATACACCCCTTCCTCAGTGGTGGAGACAGTGAGCTCTGAACAGCTTTTTATATCCTCCCAGAAAGCCAGCCACAGGTGGGACTGCTCTAATTGGGACCTCAGGAAAACCCGGTATGGGAATCAGTTTCATTCCATATAAAACATCAGATCCTGCAGCATTCACATCATTAATAAAATAAACATGTTAAAATACAAATAGACATGGCAATATGGGTATCAAAAAGAAAGATGATATAACCACATGAGGAGACGCATATATCAGCCCTTGCGTCTTAAATGTACCTTCATGCATCTAATCACATACAAAATCATCTGTTTGGGAAATCCAATAATTATATGGAGTAATACCCCAAATTTGACAACCATAAAATATTTAGTCATACATAAATGTCTCATAAGTTAATAAAACATAAAAATGACAATGCCGATGAAATAATCATACCAGATAGAATAAAAACGCATAAAAAACGCACATGCGGTCAGGTGCGTTTTCGATGCGTCATTGATGCGTTTTATTCAAAAAACAATAAAAACAATAAAATCCACCTTTTGGAAGGTTAAAAAGCATACTAAATAGTAAATTTCATAAAATTGAACTCTGGAGAAAATATGTTCAAAGGGAAGTAGAAATATCTGTCCAATTCTTATAGAGGCCTATATGAGTCGTAGAAGGGGAGGGGAGCAGGGCAGGGAGGAAGGAACAGAGTGCTGGGAAACAGCCAAACTCTGAATCTACATCATGAACCCTTGAACTTTTATTACCAACAGGTTTTTTCAGGACCCTACCTTCATTCATTTATTTTATTGTTATTGATATGATGTTTTTTTATATATGACAATTTGATGTGATGTGTGCTATTTCTATTAAATTTTAACCCTTACTACCGTTTCCTGTTCCCTTATAAGGAGTGCCCCTCATTTTTCTATTACCATTTTTTGTCTACCGTGCGGTCTGGGTGGACCGAGAGGTGAGCACCCATCTCCATTCGGTCTATAGGTTGAGCAGCTGGTTTGCATTACTTATACACATATAGCCTACACTGTGCCACACAATATACAGTATACAGCTACACAGTGCCCCACAATATACAGTATACCGCTATACTGTGCCAAAGGAGTGGGGTTTACACAGGAGGAGGGAGGTGCGAAGCGTGCTGGAGGGCCCTTACAAATATTTGCTGTGGGGCTCAGTCACTTCTAGTTACGCCCCTGGCTATGGGGTAGAGTGGCAAGACGAAAGCCTTTTCTTACCAAGAAAAACATCCAAGCCAGGCTACATTTTGCAAAAACACATCTGAAGTCTCCCAAAAGCATATGGGAAAAGGTGTTAAGATCTGATGAAACCAAGGTTGAACTTTTTGGCCATAATTCCAAAAGATATGTTTGGCACAAAAACAACACTGCACATCACCAAAAGAACACCATACCCACAGTGAAGCATGGTGGTGGCAGCATCATGCCAAGGGGCTGTTTTTCTTTAGCTGGAACTGGGGCCTAAGTTAAGCTAGAGGGAATTATGAACAGTTCCAAATACCAGTCAATATTGGCACAAAACCTTCAGACTTCTGCTAGAAAGCTGAACATGAAGAGGAACTTCATCTTTCAGCATGACAACGACCCAAAGCATACATCCAAATCAACAAAGGAATGGCTTCACCAGAAGATTAAAGTTTTGGAATGGCCCAGCCAGAGCCCAGATCTGAATCCGATTGAAAATCTGTGGGGTGATCTGAAGAGGGCTGTGCCCAGGAGATGCCCTCGCAATCTGACAGATTTGGAGTGTTTTTTCAAAGAGGAGTGGGCAAATCTTGCCAAGTCAAAATGTGCCATGCTGATAGACTCCTACCCAAAAAGACTGAGTGCTGTAATAAAATCAAAAGATGCTTCAACAAAGTATTAGTTTAAGGGTGTGCACACTTATGCAACCATAATATTTTATTTTTATATTTTTTCTTCCCTCTACCTAAAGGTTTGTTTTTCAATTGAGTTGTACAGTTTATAGGTCACATTAAAGGTGGAAAAAGTTGTGAAATGATTTATCTTTGTCTCATTTTTTACATCACAGAAACCTGACATTTTAACAGGGGTGTGTAGACTTTTTATATCCACTGTATATGGACATATATATTATAATTACAGTACAGACCAAAAGTTTGGACACACCTTCTCATTCACAGAGTTTTCTTTATTTTCATGACTATGAAAATTGTAGACACTCTTGGCATTCTCTTGATGAGCTTCAAGAGGTAGTCCCCTGAAATGGTTTTCACTTCACAGGTGTGCCCTGTCAGGTTTAATAAGTGGGATTTCTTGCCTTATAAATGGGGTTGGGACCATCAGTTGCGTTGAGGAGAAGTCAGGTGGATACACAGCTGATAGTCCTACTGAATAGACTGTTAGAATTTGTATTATGGCAAGAAAAAAGCAGCTAAGTAAAGAAAAACGGGTGGCCATCATTACTTTAAGAAATGAAGGTCAGTCAGTCAGCCGAAAAATTGGGAAAACTTTGAAAGTAAGGGCTATTTGACCATGAAGGAGAGTGATGGGGTGCTGCGCCAGATGACCTGGCCTCCACAGTCACGGACCTGAACCCAATCGAGATGGTTTGGGGTGAGCTGGACCGCAGAGTGAAGGCAAAAGGGCCAACAAGTGCTAAGCATCTCTGGGAACTCCTTCAAGACTGTTGGAAGACCATTTCAGGGGACTACCTCTTGAAGCTCATCAAGAGAATGCCAAGAGTGTGCAAAGCAGTAATCAAAGCAAAAGGTGGCTACTTTGAAGAACCTAGAATATGACATATTTTCAGTTGTTTCACACTTGTTTGTTATGTATATAATGTGTTAATTCATAGTTTTGATGCCTTCATAGTCATGAAAATAAAGAAAACTCTTTGAATGAAAAGGTGTGTCCAAACTTTTGGTCTGTACTGTATATATATATATACACACACACACACACACACACATGAACATACAAGTAGTTATACACCTATTTCTACACTTAGATCTAATGAAAACATCCAGTACTGCTCTGGGGCCCCCTCTGAGCTCGGGCCCCGAAGCTGTCACTTCCCTGATAGCTACGCCACTAAGCTCAGCCCCATTCACTTGAATAGGACTCAGCTGCATCTGGGTCATGTGACCAATGATTGTGACATCACTGGCCTAGGGAGTGGCATAACCATTCACAGACAGCTGATTGGTGGGGGTGGCGGGATTCAGACTCCCATCAATCTGATCTTGATGACCTATCCTGTCCTGGAGAACCCCTTTAAACTAAGAAATAATATCTTAAAGTGAGGACATGGGGGGGTCTGCATTGGAGGACAGTTTATCAAAACCCCGTCTACAGTATCTCTCTGTATCACTAAACGTCTCTGTAATCGGGTGCTGAGACTATACGGAGAGGCAGCAGACAGATTAGATTAGGATAGGGATCCTTTTGGCAGAGTATAGGCTGATCTTGTAAATTCTCTGGAGTGGCATTGTACCCCCATAACAGTAACAAGACACCCAACACAGAGACACCTACAATAATAGCGATAACCACAGATCCTCGGTGACAGACACAGATACTCCATTAGCCGTGCCAGATACATGGCAACCAGGGAAAGAATACGTTGAGGAGGTGGAAGACTGTATCAGACCACCATGATGACAGGAGGAACAGAGGAGCCAATCACAGCAGAGTTTGTATAGTATAGACCAGTGATGGCTGACCTCCGGCACTCCAGCTGTGGTGAAACTACCACTCCCAGCATGCTCTATTCATTTCTATAGAGTTCTGTGAACAGCCAAACAAGTGTGTATCTTGGGAGTTGTAATTTTACCACAGCTGGAGTGCCAGAGGTCAGCCATCACAGGTGTAGACTATAATGTACCTACAGAGTTATATTCATGCAAATTTGTAATAAAGGTGAGATGCAATACCGGATGCAACAGATGTGGCCCCATTTCTGGAAGAAAGCAGATATGTTTTTCTAACCTCCTTAACCAATGAGCAATGGCCCACATGCTCCTTCCCTTTCCAGTCCCTGCAGATCGGCACTGGAGTTATGCCGGACAGAAGTATTATAATCTATGACTGCGCTGTGAGGGAATCTTGGACACTTAGGGATGAGGAGTCAGGAGACTCGTTTGGCATGTTATAAATATTTAATTGCAAAATTTCACACTCTGCGATCAAACCATCATATTTGTAGAGTGCATGGCCTCTGCATAACTTTGGCGTATCCCCCGCTTGTCTAAGCCTGCTCCCTTGCTAGCGTAGATTTAGACTATTTTCTATGCCTAGAACAAACGTAAAAAATTATAAATAAGACGATCCTACCAGCCCGTCCCCTTTGTTAGACCTGGTGTGAGCAGGGAAAAGTCCCAAATTAGGCAGTAAATCTCCTTTGCAACCAAATCTGCGCCAGATATATGTCAAAAATTGACGTATATCTGATAATATTATTTTTTTTTATCATATGCATGCCACTTGGTCTTGCTATCACACTGCTGTTTTTGGGTTCTGCTACTACTGTGATTTTTTTTAGTGTCTCCATACAGTATTCTGAAAGCCATATTATTATTTTTTTGAGCCATTGTCTTATATAGGGGCTAATTTTTTTCCCGGGATGAGACGACAGTTTGTTACTATTTTAGGGTGCATATGACTTTTTGATCGCTTGGTATTAGGGATGAGCAAACCCGAACTGTATAGTTCGGGTTCGTACCGAATTTTGGGGTGTTCGTGACACAGACCCGAACCCGAGCATTTACGTAAAAGTTTGGGTTCGGGTTCGGTGTTCAGCGCTTTCTTGGCGCTTTTTGAAAGGCTGCAAAGCAGCCAATCAACAAGCGTCATACTACTTGCCTCAAGATTGGCCAGTGCAGCATGTGACCCAGCCTCTATTTAAGCTGGAGTCACGTAGCGCTGCACGTCACTCTGCTCTGATCAATGTAGGGAGAGGATGCAGCTGCTGTTAGGGCGAGATTAGGGAGGGATTAACTCAGCAAAAACACTTAATGAAGTGATCGATCTACAGCTGTGAATCATTCAACTTCTGCTAGTTAATTGCTTACTGTTTTTAGGCTGCCCAGAGCATTTTTCTGTCACTTTTTTCTCGGGTGATCGGCTGACATTTTGTGTCTTGTGGTGCGCCAGCACAAGCTGCCACCAAGTCCATTTAACCATGAATAGCAGTTTTTTATTTTTGCTATATCCTACATCAGGGGCTTGGCTGTACTTATTGTCACCCCTAGAAACTCAGGATAGAATTTTCTATATTTTATTGAGGGGTGAAATTCACTTGCAAAAATAGCAATCCCCTAAATCTGGTGTTCCAGTTGTGGCTAGCCAAGTGTAATACTGTCTGCTGTCTGGCAAAGGATATATTTTTTTCTGGGGTGAAATTCAATTGCCAAAATAGCAATACCCTAAATATGGTGTTCCAGCTGTGGCTGGACAAGTTTTTTAGTGTCCGTCAAAGCATAGTTTTTGTTCTGGATTGAAATTCAATTCCCAAAATAGCAATACCCTAAATCAGTGGTTTCTGCTGTTGCAGGCCAAGTTTAAATCTGTCCGTAAAAGGGTATATTACACTCAGCGTTACATTTCCAAGTCTATTTTTTTCCGTAAAAGGGTATATTACACAAACTGTGAAATTACAATTGCTGAAAGCATAAGCCTTTAAATTTGCACGCACTATTGTGCATCTCACATAGTGTATTTCTGTCCGTGAAAGGGTATAGTACATTCAAGGTGCAAATTCAAGTGCTGATAGGGTCATCCTCAATAACTTAACACGCTACCGTGCATCTCCAAGTGTAATTCTGTCCGTAAAGAGATACCTTTCATCCAGGGCCTAAATACTAGGCCTACAATATATATTCCGCTAAATCTGTGGTTACTGCTGTGCCTGTATTAGTGTAATACAGTACTTAAATAGATAACCAGATAGCGTTAGGTGCCTGTAAAAAAAGGCCAGAATTTGAATTCAATACATTAGGCCAAATAACTTTTTTCTTATTGTGGTGAACGGTAACAATGAGGAAAACATCTAGTAAGGGACGCGGACATGGTCGTGGTGGTGTAAGTGGACCCTCTGGTGCTGGGAGAGGACGTGGCCGTTCTGCCACAGCCACACGTCCTAGTGAACCAACTACCTCAGGTCCCAGTAGCCGCCAGAACTTACAGCGATATTTGGTGGGGCCCAATGCCGTTCTAAGGATGGTAAGGCCTGAGCAAGTACAGGCATTAGTCAATTGGGTGGCCGACAGTGGATCCAGCACGTTCACATTATCTCCCACCCAGTCTTCTGCAGAAAGCGCACAGATGGCGCCTGAAAACCAAGCCCATCAGTCTGTCACATCACCCCATGCATATCAGGGAAACTGTCTGAGCCTCAAGTTATGCAGCAGTCTCTTATGCTGTTTGAAGACTCTGCTGGCAGGGTTTCCCAAGGGCATCCACCTAGCCCTTCCCCAGCGGTGGAAGACATAGAATGCACTGACGCACAACCACTCATGTTTCCTGATGATGAGGACATTGAAATACAACCTCAGCACGTCTATGATAATGACGAAACACAGGTGCCAACTGCTGCGTCTTTCTGCAGTGTGCAGACTGAACAGGAGGTCAGGAAGAAAGACTGGGTGGAAGACGATGAGGTCATAGACCCCACATGGAATGAAGGTCGTGCCACTGACTTTCAGAGTTCAGAGGAAGAGGCAGTGGTGAGACCGAGCCAACAGCGTAGCAAAAGAGGGAGCAGTGGACAAAAGCAGAACACCCGCCGCCAAGAGAGTTCGCCTGCTACTGGCCACCACCACCTGGGACCGAGCACCCCAAAGGCAGCTTCAAGGAATTCCCTGGCATGGCAGTTCTTCAAACAATGTGCTGACGACAAGACCCGAGTGGTTTGCACGCTGTGCCATCAGAGCCTGAAGCGAGGCATTAACGTTCTGAACCTTAGCACAAACTGCATGACCAGGCACCTGCCTGCAAAGCATGAACTGTAGTGGAGTAAACACCTTAAAAACAAGGAACTCACTCAGGCTCCCCCTGCTACCTCTTCTGCTGCTGCCTCGACCTCTTTCTCCGCCTCGGAAGGAACGTTGGCACCTGCCGCCCAGCCAAAAGAGGATGTACCACCAACACCACCACCTCCGTCACCAAGCATCTCCACCATGTCACACGGCAGCGTTCAGCTCTCCATCTCACAAACATTTGAGAGAAAGCGTAAATTCCCACCTAGCCACCCTCGATCCCTGGCCCTGAATGCCAGCATTTCTAAACTACTGGCCTATGAAATGCTGTCATTCAGGCTGGTGGACACAGACAGCTTCAAACAGCTCATGTCGCTTGCTGTCCCACAGTATGTTGTTCCCAGCCGCCACTACTTCTCCAAGAGAGCCGTGCCTTCACTGCACAGCCAAGTATCCGATAAAATCAAGTGTGCACTGCACAACGCCATCTGTGGCAAGGTCCACCTAACCACAGATACGTGGACCAGTAAGCACGGCCAGGGACGCTATATCTCCCTAACTGCACACTTGGTAAATGTAGTGGCGGCTGGGCCCCAGGCGGAGAGTTTTTTGGCGCACGTCCTTCCGCCACCAAGGATCGCAGGGCAACATTCTTTGCCTCCTGTTGCCTCCTGTTGCCTCCTCTTCCTACTCGGCTTCCTCCTCCTCTTCTTCCACCTGCTCATCCAGTCAGCCACACACCTTCACCACCAACCTCAGCACAGCCCGGGGTAAACGTCAGCAGGCTATTCTGAAACTCATATGTTTGGGGGACAGGCCCCACACCGCGCAGGAGTTGTGGCGGGGTATTGAACAACAGACCGACGAGTGGTTGCTGCCGGTGAGCCTCAAGCCCGGCCTGGTAGTGTGCGATAATGGGCGAAATCTCGTCGCAGCTCTGGGACTAGCCGATTTGATGCACATCCCTTGCCTGGCGCATGTGCTGAATTTGGTGGTGCAGAAGTTCATTCACAACTACCCCAACATGTCAGAGCTGCTGCATAAAGTGCGGGCCGTCTGTGCGCGCTTCCGGCGTTCACATCCTGCCGCTGCTCACCTGTCTGCGCTACAGCGTAACTTCGGCCTTCCCGCTCACCACCTCAGGTGGAACTCCACCTTGTACATGCTGGACAGACTGTGCGAGCAGCAGCAGGCCATAGTGGAGTTTCAGCTGCAGCACGCACGGGTGAGAACAGCACCACTTCACCACCAATGACTGGGCCTCCATGCGAGACCTATGTGCCCTGTTGAGCTGTTTCGAGTACTCCACCAACATGGCCAGTGGCGATGACGCCGCTATCAGCGTTACAATACCACTTCTATCTCTCCTTGAGAAAACACTTAGGGCGATGATGGAAGAGGAGGTGGCCCAGGAGGAGGAGGAAGAGGGGTCATTTTTAGCACTTTCAGGCCAGTCTCTTAGAAGTGACTCAGAGGGAGTTTTTTTGCAACAGCAGAGGCCAGGTACAAATGTGGCCAGCCAGGGCCCACTACTGGAGGACGAGGAGGACGAGGATGAGGAGGAGGTGGAGGAGGATGAGGAGGATGAGGATGAAGCATGTTCACAGCGGGGTGGCACCCAACGCAGCTCAGGCCCATCACTGGTGCGTGGCTGGGGGGAAACGGAGGACGATGACGATACACCTCCCACAGAGGACAGCTTGTCCTTACCTCTGGGCAGCCTGGCACACATGAGCGACTACATGCTGCAGTGCCTGCGCAACGACAGCAGAGTTGCCCACATTTTAACGTGTGCGGACTACTGGGTTGCCACCCTGCTGGATCCCCGGTACAAAGACAATGTGCCCACCTTACTTCTTGCACTGGAGCGTGATAGGAAGATGCGCGAGTACAAGCGCACGTTGGTAGACGCGCTACTGAGAGCATTCCCAAATGTCACAGGGGAACCAGTGGAAGCCCAAGGCGAAGGTAGAGGAGGAGCAAGAGGTCGCCAACGCAGCTGTGTCACGGCCAGCTCCTCTGAGGGCAGGGTTCGCATGGCAGAGATGTGGAAAAGTTTTGTCACCACGCCACAGCTAACTGCACCACCACCTGATACGGAACGTGTTAGCAGGAGGCAGCATTTCACTAACATGGTGGAACAGTACATGTGCACCCCCCCACGTACTGACTGATGGTTCGGCCCCATTCAACTTCTGGGTTTCCAAATTGTCCACGTGGCCAGAGCTAGCCTTTTATGCCTTGGAGGTGCTGGCCTGCCCGGCGGCCAGCGTTTTGTCTGAACGTGTATTCAGCACGGCAGGAGACGTCATTACAGACAAACGTAGCCGCCTGTCCACAGCCAATGTCGACAAGCTGACGTTCAGAAAAATGAACCAGGCATGGATCCCACAGGACCTGTCCATCCCTTGTGCAGATTAGACTTTTATAACTACCTCCCCTTAACAATATATTCTTGTAGGGCACTTCTTCATTCAATCCTCTTTTTTAAATTTTACCATTATATTGCGGGACAACCAAAAGTTGAATGAACCTCTCCTCCGTCTGGGTGCCAAGGGCCTAAATATCGTAAACTGGCCTGTTCCAATGGTGGGTGACATGAAGCCTGATTCTCTGCTATGGGAACTCTTTTTTATTATAAAATTACAAAACGTTACATAAATAATTACAAGTACAGACATACAAAACTTAAACATAGACAGCATTCCAGCTGCCCCAGCCACATTCACACACACATTCATACCTACACATAAAACTACAAACCTACAATCTACAATAAATAGCCCACCACCAGGAAGAGTACTACTAGGCTATGGTACACTAAAAGCAAAACCTCTCCAGAGGAGAGAGGCCCTGCTGGTACCCAGTCTTTCGTACTCGAGAGAATGTACCTTCACCAGGTCTCCCAGAATGTTCCTACACACCTCATCCACTGGGAGGACTTTCTGCCTTGTTGAAACTAAACACTGTGCGTTCCACGTGTAGTACCTAACCACTATGCTAACTAAAAAACATGTGCACAGGTCCCTTCTGCCCAGGTCTCTGAGCACTCCATAGGCCCACTCCGCATAGGAGAGGCTGGCTAGCCTAGGCCAGCCAATGGAAGCTCCCACCCGTTTGTACACCTCTGTATTAAAGGGACACTGGAGCAGGAAGTGCTCCATACTTTCCAGTATGGAGCCGCACTCCTCCCGGGGACAACCCCTTTCATCAGAGTTCCTGTACTTCAGATTGTCCCTTACATACAGCCTCCCGTGAAAGCAGCGCCAAGCCAAGTCCCAAAACTTCAAGGGGATCCTTGCAGAATTTAGCAACTGTAACCCCTTGTCTAGATCCCGGCTTGGGCAATCCTTGAGGGCCAGGGGCTTCTGGAAGTGGGACAACAAGACCCTCTCGTCAAGGGACCTCCTTGACAGAGTCCTGATTTCCCCTACCTCCAAACCCCACCGGCGGATTACCTTCAGAATCGGGGTGACGTAAGCCGGAAGATATCCGTGAGGCGTACGCAAGTCCTTCACTTGCCCTCCTGTCTCCCATTCCTGGAAGAAAGGCCGAAACCACCCCCGGCAGGAGACTACCCACGGAGAAGCCCTCTCCATCCAGAGGTTCGCCAGATTTACTTTAACAAATGTGTTTACAAGAAACACCACGGGGTTGACCATAGATAACCCCCCTAATCTCCTCGTGCGGTAAGTCACCTCCCTCTTGATCAGGTTCAGTCTATTCCCCCCATAAGAGCTGGAAAAACAGACTGTAAACCCGAGTCCAGAGAGGCTCTGGCAAGATACACACACTGCCCAAATAGATAAGCAGAGGGAGCAGGAAAGCCTTGATCAGGTGCACCCTTTCCCTGAGGGTCAAAGACCAGCCCTTCCACTGGTCGACCTTCTGAGCGGCGATCTTAAGCCTGTCGTCCCAATTTTGAGTGGGATAATCCCCATGACCGAAATGGATGCCTAGGACTTTGGCTGACGACTGGGGCCCTGGGAGGGTGTCCGGGAGATCAAAAGCTGGATCACCCCCGCCCAGCCAGAGAATCTCACACTTATCCCGGTTGATCATGGACCCGGATGCTTCCGAGTAGCGATCCACCTCAGACATCACATATTCCGCCTCCCCTTTCGAGGACACGAAAATGGTGACATCGTCGGCGTACGCTACTGACCTCAGAGTGGCTTCCGGCGCCGCCGGATCCATCCCGACTCCCGCCAACGGTCCACGATTGACCCTCTTAAGAAAGGGATCAATCGCGAACACGTATAAAAGCGGGCTCAAAGGACAACCCTGGCGAACGCCGGACCCAACCTCAAAAGGGCAGCCAGACCAACCATTCACAAGCGGGAAACTCTCCGCCCCCGCATACAAGATCTTTAACCAATCGACAAACCCCCCCGGCAGGCCATACTTCAGAAGGACCGACCAGAAGTACTCATGGTTCACCCGATCAAATGCCTTTGCTTGATCTAAGGACAGCATGTACCCCCTCCAGTGGCCTGCTCTACTCTGTTCCACTGCCTCTCGGACACCGAGCACAGCACTAAAAGTGCTGCGGCCTGGAACCGAGCAATGCTGAGCCACCGAAAGGAGTTGAGGCGCAAATTTCACCAGCCTGTTAAACAGTATATTGGCCAGAATCTTTCTGTCTGTATTGAGAAGTGCTATGGGACGCCAGTTCTCAATACGGCTCGGATCTTTACCCTTTGATAGGAGGATCAGGGCTGATCTCCTCATTGACTGAGGCAGAGTGCCCGAGGATAGACACTCATTGAATACCTCAGTCAAGAGGGGACATAAAGAGTCCTTAAAGGTCTTATAAAACTCGGATGTTAAGCCATCCGGGCCTGGCGACTTCTTCAGAGCTAACCCTTCCACCGCCAGGATAACTTCCTCCTTCCTGATCTCTTCTACCAAAACGCCAAAAGAGAGGTGAGCTTCTCACTCAGGGGTGATTTCAGCCAGGAAAGCCGACATCTTGTCCCGATCCAGATCCCTCTTTCCCAAGAGGCACGAGTAAAAGGATCTGACGACTTCCAGGATCCCTGATCTGGACCTGTTCAGGGAACCCGTACTGTCAACCAGTCCTGTCACTAACTTACTCTTCACTGACATCTTACAGTTTCTGCAGGGGTCGGGCGAGCGGTACCTCCCGAAGTCCCTCTCAAAAACTAAAGATGTGTGCCTATCATACTGGCACCTCTTGAGCAAAGATTTTACCCTGGAGATATCCTCGCGGCTACCTCCAGTCGAGACCAGATCTTCGAGTTTCCTCCTCAGACCCTGATACAGGCGGTACCTGTCCAGGGACCTGAGGCTCGAGAGCTGGCGGAAGAATTTTGCGGCCCGGTCTTTGAATATCTCCCACCACTCTGACTTAGTATCACAGAGATCCAGCAAAGCTACCTGACTCTGAAGAAAGTCCTCAAAGGATTGTCTTACCTCTGCTTCCTCCAGGACTCCCGCATTCAGCTTCCAGTAACCTCTTCCCATTTGGGGGGATTCTGAAATATTCAGAGAGAACATAATCAGACAGTGGTCAGAGAATTCTACCTCCACAACCCTCAAGGGTGAGAAAGTAACGTCCTCCTTCAAAAAAAAACTGTCTATTCTAGACCTAATCCTATCTCCTCTATAGAAAGTGAAACCCCCGTGGTCTGGGGTGTGCCTAATGTGGACATCCACCAGACGAGCCTCACTAGCTATGCTATTTAAAGCTATACTATCATAAGCCAGCGGGTTTCTGGTGCCTCCCCTATCTTGGGACCTTATGATGGTGTTAAAGTCCCCACCAAAGACCACTTGCAGGCTTGTAAAAAGGAATGATCCTCATAAAGAGACATTTCCTGTCCCACCTGGACTGGGGCCCATAGATATTGATCAGGCGCAGTTCCTGTCCCTTCATGAGGATATCCAAGATCAAACACCTCCCCATTTCCAGCTCAACCACCCGTCGGCATTCTACCGGTACGGTGAAAAGAACCGCCACTCCGCTATACGACTCAGCCGCAAGAGACCAGAAGGAGGGCCCAGATCTCCACTCCCTCTTCGCCTTGTGGACTTCTGCCAAGTTTGACAGTCTGGTCTCCTGCAAAAATAAAACATCAGCTTCAACTCGGCTGAAAAAATCAAAGGCTGTGTAGCGAGCCGCATCAGATTTAACGCTGGCGACATTAATGGTCGCCAGTGTCAGCTGAGTGGGTACCGCCATACTTTGTGTTTAAGCTGAATGTCCTCCTTCCTTCCCGACCCTCTTACCCCTCCCGGGGCTATCCTCTAAGGCGGCGCGTCCTCTTTTGAGAGAGACGGTGGTGTCCATTCCATCTGTCACCACCGCTCCCTCTTGCGTACCGCCCCTGTCTTTCTCAGTTCCAGGAATCAGATTTGCCTCCTCTTCTGGGGACCTTACATCCACACCAGAGAGGGGGACGGGGCCTCCTGGAAGCCCTCCCACCTTCGCCCCCGGTACCCCACTTCTTACCTCCTCCCAGGATGAAGAGGAGGCGGAGGTCTCATCCAAAGTGAGATACCGGTTGGAGAGCTCAAGAGGGGAGCCAGTTACGCCTTCCCTGGCTACTTTGGTCGGGCTCTTTTTTTTTGAGAACCGTTTCCGTCTATTGATATTAGACCCAGTCTCACTACCCTCTGCACTTTCGTAGTTTGAAGACTGGGTCTCATCGGCCCGGTCTAGTCTCCTGATCTCCGCACTTAGCTCCCTGTCCCCTAGGGTCTCCGAACTACGGGAGCCCGCCACTTGGGGAGGGGCAGACATCACCCCATTTTGGTGGGGCTCCTTCTGTTCCCTCTCCGCCTGGCGCCTCTCCCTCCGCCTCTGCCGGGACGGACCGCTCTTGGTCTTCACTGACCCCTTAACTCGACTGTCTCCGCCAGCACCCGCCTCAGCCGAAGAGACCTCCTGGCCCACTCCTGCGTGAGCTCGGGCCGCATTGACCTCTGAGAGGGGACAGCGACTAAATGGCTGTCCGAGCACACCACACAAGTTGCACCTAATCTCCACACAAGATGCGGCAAGGTGACCTGTCCCTCCACACAATGCGCACTTCTGCACTTGGCAGCTGGCGCTGAAGTGTGAAGGGCTGCCGCACTTGTGACAGAGCTTAGGCTGCCCCCTGTAGAAAACGAGAATCCTATCCCGGCCGATGAAGGCAGAGGATGGAATGTGGGAAACCGTGCTTCCTAGACATTTCAACTTCACATTAAAAGTCCAGGCTCCTGACCAAATGCCAAATTCGTCCAGGTTTTTCGATGGTACACCCTGGACATCCCCATACCTGCTTAGCCACGTCAGAATATCAACGCAAGAAAGTGATTCGTTACGGGTCAAAACGGTCACTTTCTTGACGTTGTTCTGCCGGGTTATCGCCTGAGCGAAAAAACCCTTCCAATCCGGTAAGTTCTTCACCAGCTCATACCCGGCCCAGAAAAGCTCTAGGCCCTCCGGCCGGGCAAAGCTGATGTCAAACTCCCTGGAACCATAGGGATGTATCAGGGCGAAGATGTCAGCCACCCTGAAACCCATCTCAAGCAGGAGCTCCACCACCCTCTTTCTCGTAGGGCAGGCATCATTGCTTCTCCACTTGAGACAGACTACATTCCGTCTGGTCCCAGGGCCGGTTGTGGGCAGGGACCAGGTGGTCTCGCCCCCCCTTTCCTCTCGGAAAGCTCGCAGGCCGTGCCTGTCTATCCATAAGGATAGGTCCGCCTTCTCACCCTCTACTGTCATTGAACTCTCCCCCTTTTTGAGGGCCTCCAGGAGCCGCCGTTGCAAGTCACCAACCGCGACTCCTGGGAATGAGGAAGCCAACGAGGATAGCCCCTCCCCCCCCACGGCCGCAGCCACAGTGGCATAACTTCTGCCAGGTGTTAAGGCTGCAGGAGGGGCAACCGAACCGCCCCCCCCCCCCCCACTACACTAGTACCAGATACCACACCGGACCCCTCCGGAGGGCGGACACCAGGAGCCGCAGCCACCGCTTTCTCAGAGACGGTCCGCTGACCCCCAGCATCCATCCCACCTTTGGGACCAGATGTAGCACCTCCACCAACACCCCTACCACCACCCTGCTCACATGCACCCTTTCTCTCTGCTGGGACAGCTGGTGCAGCAGGTGTCATTTTACCTTTATTTTTTCCTTTATTATTATCCTTAACATTACTTATTGCCTTATCATTTTTTACTCTGCTATGCTCCTTGCCATGCTCATTGCCACTGGTCAAGCCCCCCTCTGCTGCCCTTGAGACCTGGGCATTGATCATCACACTCCCCCCCTCCCCAGCACTAAATTCAGCACTGGAGGAGGAGGCAGAGACAGAGGGGGCGTGTCCAGTGGCAATGTACACGGCCACTTGTTCTGGCGCAATGCACCCTTTCTTAGTGGACCAGAGCGCTGCAGTCACATTCTCCCCGGCAGCTCCGGCTCTTCAATACGCAGGCGCTTACTGCCTGCACCTGTACCCCCAGCTTCGGGAGCGCGTCCAGACACACCCCCGGCCACGCCTCCTGCTTCATTCACCGCCGCCGACTCCCTTGATCCCCGCCACACATTGGCAGCTGCAGGCGGGGACCCAGAACTATCACCGCCGCGGGTAGGAGGGACGGTGACCTCATCATCACACCGCCCCAGCACCACCCCACATACCTGAACGGCAGGCAGGGCGGTAGCCAGAGCGGTGGACGGAGCGGCCGGCAGAGTGGTGGGCGGGGCCTCCCGATGTTTTTGCCCGCCCCCTCCACTTTCAACAGATGACTGCCGGATCCCGCTTTCTGTCGGCACCTCCTCCCTGCCTCCGCATGCAGGGACGGCGTCCGGCGCCATTTTGGGCTGCACAATCTCCCCGCTCCTCCGCTCAGGCACCACCTCAGATGCGGAGCCAGGGAGTTTAGCGGGATACACGCCTGGTGAAGACTTTTCAGCCTCCACCAAGCGTGTATAGACATAACGTGTCTGGATGTTTTTTTTGTTCCTTCTTGCTCTTCCTCTTTTTCTTGCCACTGCTCTCGTCCTCATCCAGCACGTCTTCTCCGAACGCAAAACCCTGAAAGTCTACCACAGGCGACTCCAACATTTTGATCTCTCTCAGTAGACCACCATCTTCATCGCTTCCCTCCATAGCTGACTCCGCATCCGAAGATGGCAACGCTGGTAAGTGCACTTGCTCCTGTTCGGGCGGAATGCCACTATATGCCTCCATTACTGCGGTTACCGGGAGGGCTGGTTCAGACTGCGAGGTTTGGGGCCCTGCCTGGGATGCCAGAGATTCGGAGTCTTCCAACTCCTCCACCTCGCTCTCCGCACCCCCGCACGGCTCCCCTCTCCTCGCAGCCTCCATCTCCCTAAATCGCTCCCCATTTAGTAACTTTTCTCTGAAGGGCCCACTGCCCTCCAGCAACTGGTCTTGCCGCTTCAGGGAGGCCTACAGGTCCTCTTTAAGTACCCCAATTTTCTCCCTGAGGGGGGGCCTCTTTGACCTGGAGGAGATAGTGGACCTGGCCCTCGTCTCCTTCAGATCCTTTCTTACGGCTTTGAGGTGCCGTCCCAGCTCATCGTATTCTCGCAGGTGGGCAGCTATACGAGAGCTGTAGGTGAGGGTACTCTCTCCCTCCCACCGAGACCCCCAACCTACCTGGGACGACACCTCTCGGCTTCCTGCTGGTAGTCTTTTTCCTCCTGATGTCCTAGGGTCCTCAGGGGGGACTTGGCTACCACCGCGTCCAGATGTTTTCACCCCCTCGCCGCCATCGCTCAGAGTCGGTCGCCGCCCGTCCATACTCCCCTCCGACCCACGCCGGGGAGCAGGGGCACCCTTCCGGGAGCTCATGGCCACAGGACCCCACCAGCTCCCTAGGGAGAGGCAGGGCCTGGGCTGGGGGAAAAGGTGTCACACTCCCCCGCAAGCCTGGAACTCCTCCTGGGGAGCAGATGGTAGGAAACTCCCCGGAGAGGCCTGTGCTGTGGAGGTTCAGGAGCTGCAGCAGACACACCCTTTCACCTCAGCTGCAGACACCAGACACACCCAAGCCTGAATCTCTGCTATGGGAACTCTTTTTTATTATAAAATTACAAAACGCTACATAAATAATTACAAGAACAGACATACAAAACTTAAACATAGACAGCATTCCAGCTGCCCCAGCCACATTCACACACACATTCATACCTACACATAAAACTACAAACCTACAATCTACAATAAATAACCTACAATAAATAACCTAAAATAAATAAAACTTACCCAGCCGGTTCGGCCGAAATAACCTAACCCAAAGAAATTGAAATAAAACACAGAATAAAATCAAACTCAAACGAAAATATGGCTACTTCGCCGTAACTCAACTCCAGGCAACTTGCCCCTAAGCAAAAAAAATATATATATTTTTTTTTTTTAATTTTAAATTTCTTTTTTTTATTTTTTTATATATATATAAACAACACTACAAACTACAAACTTACCCTAACCTAACCTGTCCCTAGCCATTCCCTATCCTAAACTAAAACTAAAACCCCCAGGACTGACCTCCGCCTCATGTCCTCTGCATGTCCGCATAGTCCGAGGCCAGCCCTACCTCCACCACCCACATCCAGCCCTCGCCCCATGTCCTCCCATGTCCGCGTAGTCCAGGACTGGATGTAGGCCTCCCCACACTTTGTAAGTGTCCCCCCCCTCACCCTAACCCACCCAACCTAACTAACTAACCCCCGCTTACCCTATCCTTCAACATAATATACACAATATATACAATATACCATACAATAAACATTACTATAACCACACATAACCACTCCCGAAGGACCAAGTTCAGCCTTTGCAAGCCTTTTAAAAACCATACACTTTATCCAAAACAAAAATCTAGGGTGAGAGTATCAGCCCACCACCAGGAAGAGTACTACTAGGCTATGGTACGCTAAAAGCAAAACCTCTCCAGAGGAGAGAGGCCCTGCTGGTACCCAGTCTTTCGTACTCGAGAGAACGTACCTTCACCAGGTCTCCCAGAATGTTCCTACACACCTCATCCACTGGGAGGACTTTCTGCCTTGTTGAAACTAAACACCGTGCGTTCCACGTGTAGTACCTAACCACTATGCTAACTAAAAAACATGTGCACAGGTCCCTTCTGCCCAGGTCTCTGAGCACTCCATAGGCCCACTCCGCATAGGAGAGGCTGGCTAGCCTAGGCCAGCCAATGGAAGCTCCCACCCGTTTGTACACCTCTGTATTAAAGGGACACTGGAGCAGGAAGTGCTCCATACTTTCCAGTATGGAGCCGCACTCCTCCCGGGGACAACCCCTTTCATCAGAGTTCCTGTACTTCAGATTGTCCCTTACATACAGCCTCCCGTGAAAGCAGCGCCAAGCCAAGTCCCAAAACTTCAAGGGGATCCTTGCAGAATTTAGCAACTGTAACCCCTTGTCTAGATCCCGGCTTGGGCAATCCTTGAGGGCCAGGGGCTTCTGGAAGTGGGACAACAAGACCCTCTCGTCAAGGGACCTCCTTGACAGAGTCCTGATTTCCCCTACCTCCAACTCCCACCGGTGGATTACTTTCAGAATCGGGGTGACGTAAGCCGGAAGATATCCGTGAGGCGTACGCAAGTCCTTCACTTGCCCTCCTGTCTCCCATTCCTGGAAGAAAGGCCGAAACCACCCCCGGCAGGAGACTACCCACGGAGAAGCCCTCTCCATCCAGAGGTTCGCCAGATTTACTTTAACAAATGTGTTTACAAGAAACACCACGGGGTTGACCATAGATAACCCCCCTAATCTCCTCGTGCGGTAAGTCACCTCCCTCTTGATCAGGTTCAGTCTATTCCCCCATAAGAGCTGGAAGAACAGACTGTAAACCCGAGTCCAGAGAGGCTCTGGCAAGATACACACACTGCCCAAATAGATAAGCAGAGGGAGCAGGAAAGCCTTGATCAGGTGCACCCTTTCCCTGAGGGTCAAAGACCAGCCCTTCCACTGGTCGACCTTCTGAGCGGCGATCTTAAGCCTGTCGTCCCAATTTTGAGTGGGATAATCCCCATGACCGAAATGGATGCCTAGGACTTTGGCTGACGACTGGGGCCCTGGGAGGGTGTCCGGGAGATCAAAAGCTGGATCACCCCCTCCCAGCCAGAGACTCTCACACTTATCCCGGTTGATCATGGACCCGGATGCTTCCGAGTAGCGATCCACCTCAGACATCACATATTCCGCCTCCCCTTTCGAGGACACGAAAATGGTGACATCGTCGGCGTACGCTACTGACCTCAGAGTGGCTTCCGGCGCCGCCGGATCCATCCCGACTCCCGCCAACGGTCCACGATTGACCCTCTTAAGAAAGGGATCAATCGCGAACACGTATAAAAGCGGGCTCAAAGGACAACCCTGGCGAACGCCGGACCCAACCTCAAAAGGGCAGCCAGACCAACCATTCACAAGCGGGAAACTCTCCGCCCCCGCATACAAGATCTTTAACCAATCGACAAACCCCCCCGGCAGGCCATACTTCAGAAGGACCGACCAGAGGTACTCATGGTTCACCCGATCAAATGCCTTTGCTTGATCTAAGGACAGCATGTATCCCCTCCAGTGGCCTGCTCTACTCTGTTCCACTGCCTCTCGGACACCGAGCACAGCACTAAAAGTGCTGCGGCCTGGAACCGAGCAATGCTGAGCCACCGAAAGGAGTTGAGGCGCAAATTTCACCAGCCTGTTAAACAGTATCTTGGCCAGAATCTTTCTGTCCGTATTGAGAAGTGCTATGGGACGCCAGTTCTCAATACGGCTCGGATCTTTACCTTTTGATAGGAGGATCAGGGCTGACCTCCTCATTGACTGAGGCAGAGTGCCCGAGGATAGACACTCATTGAATACCTCAGTCAAGAGGGGACATAAAGAGTCCTTAAAGGTCTTATAAAACTCGGATGTTAAGCCATCCGGGCCTGGCGACTTCTTCAGAGCTAACCCTTCCACCGCCAGGATAACTTCCTCCTTCCTGATCTCTTCTACCAAACCGTCAAAAGAGAGGTGAGCTTCTGACTCAGGGGTGATTTCAGCCAGGAAATCCGACATCTTGTCCCGATCCAGATCCCTCTTTCCCAAGAGGCACGAGTAAAAGGATCTGACGACTTCCAGGATCCCTGATCTGGACCTGTTCAGGGAACCCGTACTGTCAACCAGTCCTGTCACTAACTTACTCTTCACTGACATCTTACAGTTTCTGTAGGGGTCGGGCGAGCGGTACCTCCCGAAGTCCCTCTCAAAAACTAAAGATGTGTGCCTATCATACTGGCACCTCTTGAGCAAAGATTTCACCCTGGAGATATCCTCGCGGCTACCTCCAGTCGAGACCAGATCTTCGAGTTTCCTCCTCAGACCCTGATACAGGCGGTACCTGTCCAGGGACCTGAGGCTCGAGAGCTGGCGGAAGAATTTTGCGGCCCGGTCTTTGAATATCTCCCACCACTCTGACTTAGTGTCACAGAGATCCAGCAAAGCTACCTGACTCTGAAGAAAGTCCTCAAAGGATTGTCTTACCTCTGCTTCCTCCAGGACTCCCGCATTCAGCTTCCAGTAACCTCTTCCCATTTGGGGGGATTCTGAAATATTCAGAGAGAACATAATCAGACAGTGGTCGGAGAATTCTACCTCCACAACCCTCAAGGGCGAGAAAGTAGCCTCCTCCTTCAAAAAAAACCTGTCTATTCTAGACCTAATCCTATCTCCTCTATAGAAAGTGAAACCCCCGTGGTCTGGGGTGTGCCTAATGTGGACATCCACCAGACAAGCCTCACTAGCTATGCTATTTAAAGCTATACTATCATAAGCCAGCGGGTTTCTGGTGCCTTCCCTATCTTGGGACCTTATGATGGTGTTAAAGTCCCCACCAAAGACCACTTGCCGGCTTGTAAAAAGGAAAGGCTTGATCCTCATAAAGAGACATTTCCTGTCCCACCTGGACTGGGGCCCATAGATATTGATCAGGCGCAGTTCCTGTCCCTTCATGAGGATATCCAAGATCAAACACCTCCCCATTTCCAGCTCAACCACCCGTCGGCATTCTACCGGTACGGTGAAAAGAACCGCCACTCCGCTATACGACTCAGCCGCAAGAGACCAGAAGGAGGGCCCAGATCTCCACTCCCTCTTCGCCTTGTGGACTTCTGCCAAGTTTGACAGTCTGGTCTCCTGCAAAAATAAAACATCAGCTTCAACTCGGCTGAAAAAATCAAAGGCTGTGTAGCGAGCCGCATCAGATTTAACGCTGGCGACATTAATGGTCGCCAGTGTCAGCTGAGTGGGTACCGCCATACTTGGTGTTTAAGCTGAATGTCCTCCTTCCTTCCCGACCCTCTTACCCCTCCCGGGGCTATCCTCTAAGGCGGCGCGTCCTCTTTTGAGAGAGACGGTGGTGTCCATTCCATCTGTCACCACCGCTCCCTCTTGCGTACCGCCCCTGTCTTTCTCAGTTCCAGGAATCAGATTTGCCTCCTCTTCTGGGGACCTTACATCCACACCAGAGAGGGGCACGGGGCCTCCTGGAAGCCCTCCCACCTTCGCCCCCGGTACCCCACTTCTTACCTCCTCCCCGCATGAAGAGGAGGCAGAGGTCTCATCCAAAGTGAGATACCGGTTGGAGAGCTCAAGAGGGGAGCCAGTTACGCCTTCCCTGGCTACTTTGGTCGGGCTCTTTTTTTTTGAGAACTGTTTCCGTCTATTGATATTAGACCCAGTCTCACTACCCTCTGCACTTTCGTAGTTTGAAGACTGGGTCTCATCGGCCCGGTCTAGTCTCCTGATCTCCACACTTAGCTCCCTGTCCCCTAGGGTCTCCGAACTACGGGAGCCCGCCACTTGGGGAGGGGCAGACATCACCCCATTTTGGTGGGGTTCCTTCTGTTCCCTCTCCGCCTGGCGCCTCTCCCTCCGCCTCTGCCGGGACGGACCGCTCTTGGTCTTCACTGACCCCTTAACTCGACTGTCTCCGCCAGCACCCGCCTCAGCCGAAGAGACCTCCCGGCCCACTCTTGCGTGAGCTCGGGCCGCATTGACCTCTGAGAGGGGACAGCGACTAAATGGGTGTCCGAGCACACCACACAAGTTGCACCTAATTTCCACACAAGATGCGGCAAGGTGACCTGTCCCTCCACACAACGCGCACTTCTGCACTTGGCAGCTGGCGCTGAAGTGTGAAGGGCTGCCACACTTGTGACAGAGCTTAGGCTGCCCCCTGTAGAAAACGAGAATCCTATCCCGGCCGATGAAGGCAGAGGATGGAATGTGGGAAACCGTGCTTCCTAGACATTTCAACTTCACATTGAAAGTCCAGGCTCCCGACCAAATGCCAAATTCGTCCAGGTTTTTCGATGGTACACCCTGGACGTCCCCATACCTACTTAGCCACGTCAGAATATCAATGCAAGAAAGCGATTCATTACGGGTCAAAACGGTCACTTTCTTGACGTTGTTCTGCCGGGTTATCGCCTGAGCGAAAAAACCCTTCCAATCCGGTAAGTTCTTTACCAGCTCATACCCGGACCAGAAAAGCTCTAGGCCCTCCGGCCGGGCAAAGCTGATGTCAAACTCCCTGGAACCATAGGGATGTATCAGGGCGAAGATGTCAGCCACCCTGAAACCCATCTCAAGCAGGAGCTCCACCACCCTCTTTCTCGTAGGGCAGGCATCATTGCTTCTCCACTTGAGACAGACTACATTCCGTCTGGTCCCAGGGCCGGTTGTGGGCAGGGACCAGGTGGTCTCGCCCCCCCTTTCCTCTCGGAAAGCTCGCAGGCCGTGCCTGTCTATCCATAAGGATAGGTCCACCTTCTCACCCTCTACTGTCATTGAACTCTCCCCCTTTTTCAGGGCCTCCAGGAGCCGCCGCTGCAAGTCACCAACCGCGACTCCTGGGAATGAGGAAGCCAACGAGGATAGCCCCTCCCCCCCCACGGCCGCAGCCACACTGGCATAACTTCTGCCAGGTGTTACGGCCGCAGGAGGGGCAACCGAACCGGCCCCCCCCACTACACTAGCACCAGACACCACACCGGACCCCTCCGGAGGGCGGACACCAGGAGCCGCAGCCATCGCTTTCTCAGCGACGGTCCGCTGACTCCCAGCATCCATCCCACCTTTGGGACCAGATGCAACACCTCCACCAACACCCCTACCACTACCCTGCTCACATGCACCCTTTCTCTCTGCTGGGACAGATGGTGCAGCAGGTGCAGCAGGTGTCATTTTACCTTTATTTTTTTTATTATTATTTGCCTTATTTTTTCCTCTACTATGCTCCTTGCCACCCTCATTGCCACTGGTCAAGCCCCCCCCTGCTGCCCTTGAGACCTGGGCAGTGATCATCACACTCCTCCCCTCCCCAGCACTTAATTCAGCGCTGGAGGAGGAGGCCGAGACAGAGGGGGCGTGTCCAGTGGCAATGTACATGGCCACCTGTTCTGGTGCAACACAACCTTTCTTAGTGGACCGGAGCACCGTAGTCATATCCTCCCCGGCAGCTCCGGCCCCCGACTCTTCAATACGCAGGCGCTTACTGCCTGCACCTGTACTCCCAGCTTCGGGAGCGCGTCCAGACACACCCCTGGCCACGCCTCCTTCTTCATTCACCGCCGCCGCCTCCCTTGATCCCCGCCGCACGTTGGCAGCTGCAGGCGGGGACCCATAACTATCACCGCCGTGGGTAGGAGGGACGGTGACCTCATCGTCACACCGCTCCAGCACCACCCCACATACCTGAACGGCAGGCAGGGCGGTAGCCAGAGCAGTGGACGGAGCGGCTGGCAGAGTGGTGGGCGGGGCCTCCTGATGTTTTTGCCCGCCCCCTCCACTTTCAACAGATGACTGCCGGATCCCGCTTTCTGCCGGCACCTCCTCCCTGCCTCCGCATGCAGGGACGGCGTCCTGCGCCATTTTGGGCTGCACAATCTCCCCGCTCCTCCGCTCAGGCACCACCTCAGATGCCGAGCCAGGGAGTTTAGCGGGATACACGCCTGGTGAAGACTTTTCAGCCTCCACCAAGCGTGTATAGACATAACGTGTCTGGATGTTTTTTTTTTCCTTCTTGCTCTTCCTCTTTTTCTTGCCACTGCTCTCGTCCTCATCCAGCAGGTCTTCTCCAAACGCAAAACCCTGAAAGTCTACCACAGGTGACTCCAACATTTTGATCTCTCTCAGTAGACCACCATCTTCATCGCTTCCCTCCATAGCTGACTCCGCATCCGAAGATGGCAACGCTGGTAACTGCACATGCTCCTGTTCGGGCGGAATGCCACTATATGCCTCCATTACTGGGGTTACCGGGAGGGCTGGTTCAGACTGCGAGGTTTGGGGCCCTGCCTGGGATGCCAGAGATTCGGAGTCTTCCAACTCCTCCACCTCGCTCTCCGCACCCCCGCACGGCTCCCCTCTCCTCGCAGCCTCCATCTCCTTAAATCGCTCCCCATTTAGCAACTTTTCTCTGAAGGGCCCACTGCCCTCCAGCAACTGGTCTTGCCGCTTCAGGGAGGCCTCCAGGTCCTCTTTAAGTACCCCAATTTTCTCCCTGAGGGGGGGCCTCTTTGACCTGGAGGAGATAGTGGACCTGGCCCTCGTCTCCTTTAGATCCTTTCTTACGGCTTTGAGGTGCCGTCCCAGCTCATCGTATTCTCGCAGGTGGGCAGCTATACGAGAGCTGTAGGTGAGGGTACTCTCTCCCTCCCACCGAGACCCCCAACCTACCTGGGACGACACCTCTCGGCTTCCTGCTGGTAGTCTTTTTCCTCCTGATGTCCTAGGGTCCTCAGGGGGGACTTGGCTACCACCGCGTCCAGATGTTTTCACCCCCTCGCCGCCATCGCTCAGAGTCGGTCGCCGCCCGTCCATACTCCCCTCCGACCCACGCCGGGGAGCAGGGGCACCCTTCCGGGAGCTCATGGCCACAGGACCCCACCAGCTCCCTAGGGAGAGGCAGGGCCTGGGCTGGGGGAAAAGGTGTCACACTCCCCCGCAAGCCTGGAACTCCTCCTGGGGAGCAGATGGTAGGAAACTCCCCGGAGAGGCCTGTGCTGTGGAGGTTCAGGAGCTGCAGCAGACACACCCTTTCACCTCAGCTGCAGACACCAGACACACCCAAGCCTGAATCTCTGTTATGGGACCTCTCTCCTCTGTCTGGGTGCCGGGGCCTAAATATCTGACAGTGGCCTGTTCCAGTGGTGGGTGACATGAAGCCTGATTCACTGCTATGGGACCTCTCTCCAATTGATATTGGTTAATTTTTTTTTTTTTTTTTTTTATTCATGCAGGGGATTTACCTACATTTGGCTGCCTTTTGCAGCCCTCTAGCCCTTTCCTGGGCTATTTTACAGCCTTTAAAGTGCCGAAAAGTTCGGGGCCCCATTGACTTCAATGGGGTTTGGGGCGAAGTTCGGGTCGAGTTCGGATCCCGAATCTAAACATTTTCGGGAAGTTCGGCCCAACTTCTCGAACTCGAACATCCAGGTGTTCGTTCAACTCTAGATGTAAGGTAACTGTGGCGAAACCAACAGGCAAGAGGCCTGTTTAAAAGCCTCTTGCCTCAGGATTATGGCCCATACTAACTTTTAAACCCCTGAACCTATTCAAGTGAATTTTGGATAGGTTTGTCCCCAAGTTATACTGTTTAAATTGATGTAAGTTATATGTATGGACAATGTAAACTCACAAAGTTGTAACAATTTATAATAAGTGTAACTTGTCAGCTTGGGAGGAATATGCTGGGTGTGTTTCTATTGTGCCATTGTCCCATTGTGTGTTTAAATGGTGATGTCTGTCCTGTTGTATCCACATGTGTATTGGCGATTTCCCTTTGTCCTGAGAGATAATTGGATTGCTCCTCGGTTGTCTCCGGGACAGAGAGGAGGAAACCATGATGCATTGTGGGGATATGTTGTATCTGTCCTGTGTCGCAGTCTCCCTTCTGGTCCTCTGGGGGCGTGAACGATTGGTTGCTGTACTTACATTGTATGTGTTGTAAATTACTGATTGGTTGTATTTCAAACCCCTGTGGACAGTACTATGTTTGTGGTTTATGAATAAAAGAGGCTGTACTTGAAGTACAGTCAGACCACTGCTTGACCCTCAACACGGAGCCTTGTCTCGTTATTGGGGGGATCCGCTGTATGCTGTTAGAGACTGATTGCCAGGAGTGTAAGCTGATTCCTGTTCGTCTGCTAGCAGCTATTCGTGAGGTTCCAGTTTGGAGTGCTATTTTGTATCCAGTTCGGGAGTTGGTGTTCTGCAGGAGCTGAGCCTGTCTCTCAGAAAGGGGCATATCGCCTAAACGGATTTTAACCCCTTGTCTGCTGAAACGGTCTGTTACAGTAACAAAAAATGGCTTTTTTGACACAGTTTTTATTTTTATATTTTTTCCGGTGTTCACCTGAGGGGTTAGGTCCTGTGATATTCTTATACAGCAGGTTGTTATGGGTGCGGCGATACCTAATATATATACTTTTTTTTATTTATTTAAGCTTTACACAATAAAAGCATTTTTGAAACAAAAAAATCATGTTAGTGTCTCCATATTCTGAGAGCCATATTATTTATTTGGGGCAATTGTCTTACATGTCTAATTTTTTGTGGGATGAGATGACGTTTGATTGGTACTATTTGGGGTGTGTATGAATTTTTGATCGCTTGGTATTAGACTTTTTGTGATGTAAGGTGACAAGAAAAATTGCTTTTTTAACACCTTTTTTATTTTTTACAATGTTCACCTAAGGGGTTAGGTCTTGTGATATTTTAATAGACCTGGTTGTTATGGAAAGAGCGATACCTAATATGTGTAATTTTTTATTTTTTTTTTCACTTTTAACACAATAAAACATTAACACAAAAGAAAATCATGTTTTAGTGTCTCCATATTCTGAGAGCCATAGTTTTTTTTATTTTTTGCCCAATTGTTTTATGTAGGGGCTCATTTTTTGTGGGATGAGATGACGGTTTGATTGGTACTATTTTGGGGGGCATACGCCTTTTTGATCGCTTAGTGTTGCACTTTTTGTGATGTAAGGTGACAAAAAAATGGTTGTTTTAGCACAGCTTTTATTTTATTTTTTCTACGGCGTTCAGGTGAGGGGGTGGATCATGTGATATTTTTATATAGCAGGTTGTTACAGATGTGCCAATACCCAATATGTGTGTTTTTCTTTTTTTTTTAATTATGAAAAACACTTTTTTTAACTTATTTTTTTTATTTTTTTTTGTCCCACTCTGGGACTTCAACTTCTGGGGTCTGATCCCCTCTGCAATGCATTACAATACATCTTGTATTATAATGCATTGCTTGTCAGCTTTTTTGCTGACAGGCTTCCATAGAAGGCAAGCCCCGATGCCTATGGAAGGCATCGGGCTGCCTTTTCTGCCATCGGGTCCCCGTCACTGCAGCACGGGGACCTGATGGGGAAGAGGAGGGAACCCGTACCCTCCGCCAACCCTCTGCATGCCGCAGCCAGCTTTGTACATGGCATGCAAGGGGTATTACGCCGGCATCTGTGTTTTCACCGATGCCGGAGTATGCAGCAGGGGCCGGCTGTCAATGACTGCCGGGTCTGTGCCGCTGATCGGGCGGGCGCAGCTCATGCACCCGCCCGATCAGCCCGCCGTACATGTACTGTGCTAGTCCTTAAAGAGAACCTGTCACCAGGATTTTGTGCATAGAGCTGGGGACATGGACTGCTAGATGGCCACTAGCTCATCTGCAATACCTAGTCCCCATAGCTCTGTGTGCTTTTATTGTGTTAAAAAACTGTTTTGATCCATATGCAAATGACCTGATATGAGTCCTGTATCCGGAGATGAGTCAAGCGGAAAGGAGCCCAGCACCGCCCCGCGTCCTCCGAATCTCCTCCTTGCTGGCTGACGTCACAGAGCTAAAGCGCCGAAATCTCACGATGCGCGAGCTAGCGCATGCGTAGATCGTTCCCTGTGCTGATGCCAGTACAGGGAATGAACATGATGCCGACACTGCGCATGTGCTAGCTCGCGCATCGCAAGATTTCGGCGCTCCAGCTCTGTGACGTCAGCCAGCAAGGAGGAGATTTGGAGGACGCGGGGCGGTGCTGGGCTCCATTCCGCTTGACTCATCTCCGGATACAGGACTCATATCAGGTCATTTGCATATGGATCAAAACTGTTTTTTAACACAATAAAAGCGCAGAGAGCTATGGGGACTGGGTATTGCAGATGAGCTAGTGGCTATCTAGCAGCCCATGTCCCCAGCTCTATACACAAAATCCTGGTGACAGGTTCCCTTTAAGTCATGTCCACCAGCGCTGTACATGTATGGTGAGGGTCCTCTATGGGTTAATGTTCTGTTATTTTGATGCAGAAAAAGATTGTTGGATTTCTTAGAGAAATTTCTAAATCTCAAAAAATTGTTGCATTTATCAAGTTCATAATTCTCTGCCGGCTCCATTCAGAGGAATGAGACAGAAATGTCTGTAACAAATCTGCCGTGTCTGCAGTCACCCGAACCCACAGATCTAATGGAAAGTTTTTATAACTTTATTCAGCTTCATCTACATTACATAAAGGTCAGATCCGCACGGCTTTCTTTAGACAGATCCATAAGTAGTTGGTATTGCAGTCCTCCTGATAATAACCAGATCTAGTCATTGATACACAGCGTCCTGATGGTCGTGTCTTTATCTGGATCCTGAGCAACAAGAGAATAAAACAAGGAGAAATGATGAGAAATCAGCAATCATAAGAGAAGTCCAGACCCCGGTGATTATCTATATTCCCAGTAATGACCAGTGTGTGCTAGTGTCAGGAGGTCACTTACAAGCCGCTGTTATAATGTTCTCCATCCACCCATCTCCAGCCGTCTCCATCACGGTGAAGTCCTATCCAGTATGAGTTCTCTCCCCACCAGAGAGAGAAATATCTCTCTATAAACTCCTGTAATAAATGAGGAACAATCCTGACATGACAGATATAACTAGATGTGATGACACAGCGGACTGCGGCCGGTCTTCTCCTCCTATAATCTCCTTATACATGGACATAGACGCCATACCTGCTGGTCCTGGTTCTTTATGACCAGTAGATCAGCTCCCATCTTCTCACACTGATCCCGGCTCTGGTTCCATGTCATCTCTTTTACATCTGAGTAGTAATAACAGTCGTCTCCATGTAGAATCCAACCATTAGGACACAGAAGACAACCTGGAAGAGTTTGAAGCTTCTTTATAGATCCAGTAATAGTAGGAGCGCCATTTACATTCATAAGACGTGTGTAAGGAATAATGCGCATCGCTGAGGTTTTACTCCAAGGTGATCGGCAGATGTACCGAGAGACTAAGGGTGGATTTACCCTGGGCGAGGACAGTCGGCTGCTCGTTCAGTGGAGGTGAAGCTCTGTATTTACATGCAGCGATCTTCTCCACAGTATGAGGAGGAGGGATCCCTGCTTCTATCGCTCGTCCCCATACAAAATGATTGCTCCTGGGCAGTAGAGAGCTGATTAGAGAGCACCGTCTGCTGCCCGGGAACGATGATTGAGGTGTCCTCGACTCTGATCATTTCACCCAATGAACAAACGTGTTGCTTGTTCATCAGGTGATCTGCGGCACCTTTAGACGGGACGATTGTCGGTAACGAGCGTTCTGTCCTAACATTGGGCCATGTAAATCTACATTTAATGTCCTTATACACGTAGCAGTTATCAAGGAAAAACTTTTGGGGTGTGACGTGTGTCAGACGTCATTGCGTTGCTGTATCACGTTTTTTTCGATCAAGATGGCCACGTCAGCCTCTCTGCTAGGAAATGAATAAGGTGAGTATATATATTTTTTTTAACCCTAATTAACCCCTGAAAGGCCTTTATCTGAATATCAGATGCTGCGATCAGCAATGAACATGGCATCTGAGGGGTTCAATGATGGGGGGGGGGGGGGGGGGGGGGTTGGGGGTGCAATTGCCATTCCCCGTCATTGCGCCCACTACTTACAATGGAATGCGATTTGTGACAAAGTAATTCGTAACGAATTGAATTTCTTTGTTAAATTAATTTGGCGAAGCAGCCAAAAATAAGTTATGGTGGTGCTGTAGGGGAGGACGAACGGCACAAAACTGTAATAGCCCCGTGTGGCGAAAATAACCTCGCCACTGGGTTTTGGAGGGGCCTGTTTGCCAGCCTCTTGCCTAAGGATTATGGCCCATACTAACTTTAAAGGAGAAGACAGACCGGCCGCACAGCTTAAATCTGTGGAACTGTTTTGGGCAGGAAATCCATGCTTGCGGTCGGCCAAATGTGACTTCCATGGAATTCGGGAACCCCTGCTCGGATCTGGGTGATTTTTGGATATGTTGTTCACCCAGATCAGAGCTATCCATGGATGTATACATTATGGGGATATGTGGAGTTTTGAGGTGTGTGACAGAACCATCTGTCTGTGGAATTGTATTGTATGTTATGTGAGGGTACCCAGATAGCTAATTTTATTGTATTCATGTAGTCTGAGTGCCATTCACCTAATAATATGCACTCAGACTTGAGCTATCTGGGGATATGTTAAATGTCTGTGTTTACTGTAAGGGTTGTGACATTGTATGTTTAAATGGTGATTTCTGTCCTGTTGTCCCCACATGTGTATAAGGGCGATTTCCCTTTGTCCTGAGAGATAATTGAATTACTCCTCGGGTGTCTCCAGGGCAGAGAGGAGGAAACCATGATGTATTGTGAGGATGTATTGTGTCTGTGTATGCTGAATTGCTGCATATCTGTCCTGTGTCACAGTCTTCCATCTGGTCCCCTAGGGGAGTGTCCACCAGATGGGAACCTGCATAAATACGGGCGGGTAGCCCTCAATAAAGAGTTGCTGTTTTACACTCAACATAGAGCCTCGTCTCATGTGTGTGGGGATTGCTATACTAGTATACTCACCTGGCTATTACTCCTAGCTCTTGTAAGAGCTGTTCCTGTTCCTGGTTCCTGTGGTGGTATCGGTGTAGAGCGGAGTGCTTGGAGTCCTCGGGAGGCACTGGGAGCATTTATCAACGGAGGTACCCGGTCGGGGTGCTAGGAGACCTGTTACACACCGCAACGCCGCTACTATGCAGACAGCATGCAGGTAAAGATTGAAGAGGATGCAACTCGCTTCAAGAGTGCCATGGCCCCTTCACAGCTGATCAGCAGTAGTATGGGCAGTAGGACGCCCACCTTTCTGGAGCTGAAAACCCGCTTTAAGCCCTTCGCGACCATACATGTAAGGCGGAAGCCAGAATTTTAACCACCTCAGGACCGCCGAACACAGGATTGCTTCCTGGCGGCAGCCCTGTTATTCCTCCTGGACGCGCCGATGCGTCCTCTCGCGAGAGGCGAGATTTCCTGTGAACGCGCGCACACAGGAGCGCGCGTTCACAGGAACAGGAGGTAAACAAGTGGATCTACAGCCTGCCAGCGGCGATCATTCGCTGGCAGGCTGTAGATGCGATTTTTTTAACCCCAAAAAGGTATATTAGACGCTGTTTTGATAACAGCGTCTAATATATCTGCTACCTGGTCCTCTGGTGGTCCCTTTTGCTTGGATCGACCACCAGAGGACACAGGCAGCTCTGTAATAAGTAGCACCAAACACCACTACACTACACCCCCCCGTCACTTATTAACCCCTTATTAACCCCTAATCACCCCATATAGACTCCCTGATCACCCCCTGTCATTGATCACCCCCCTGTAAGGCACCAATCAGACGTCCGTATGTGTTTTGCGGATACGCGGATCCACGGATCCGCAAAACACATTCGGACGTCTGAATGGAGCCTTACAGGGGGGTGATCAATGACAGGGGGGTGATCACCCCATATAGACTCCCTGATCACCCCCCTGTCATTGATCACCCCCCTGTAAGGCTCCATTTAGACGTCCGCATGTGTTTTGCGGATCCACGGATCCGCGGATCCGCAAAACACATTCGGACGTCTGAATGGAGCCTTACAGGGGGGTGATCAATGACAGGGGTTGATCACCCCATATAGACTCCCAGATCACCCCCCTGTCATTGATCACCCCTCTGTAAGGCTCCATTCAGACGTCCGTATGTGTTTTACGGATCCGCGGATCCACGTATCTGCGGATCCGCAAAACACATACGGACGTCTGAATGGAGCCTTACAGGGGGGTGATCACCCTATATAGACTCCCTGATCAACCCCCTGTCATTGATCACCCCCCTGTCATTGATCACCCCCCTGTAAGGCTCCATTCAGACTCCCGTATGTGTTTTGCGTATCCGCGGATCCACGTATCCGCAAAACACGGACACCGCGGATCCGCAAAACATGGACACCGGCAATGTGCTTTCTGCATTTTGCGGATCCGCACATTGCCAGAACTATATAGAAAATGCCCTTTCTTGTCCGCAATTGCGGACAAGAATAGGACATGTTCTATAGGCTCTACAAAAAACACAGTGTTCGCCCGATCAGGCCTGATCTTGTGCGCACACTTGCGTTCAGTCCGCCCCACCGCAGTGACAGAATTAAATTTTTCTGATCACTGCAAAAACACCGTAAAATTGCTGCGGCGCTATAAAGATCACTTTTGAGGGGCATGGCGAGTTCATATAAGATTTTTTTTTTTTGGGCACAAGTTAGCGGAAATTGTTTTTTTTTTTTTTCGTTTTTTGTTTTTTCTTACAAAGTCTCATATTCCACTAACTTGTGACAAAAAATAAAATCTCACATGAACTCACCATACCCCTCACGGAATCCAAATGCGTATACATTTTTAGACATTTATATTCCAGACTTCTTCTCACGCTTTAGGGCCCCTAAAATGCCAGGGCAGAACAAATTCCCCACATGTGACCCCATTTTGGAAAGAAGACACCCCAAGGTATTCCATGAGGGGCATGGCGAGTTCATAGAAATTTTTTTTTTTTGGCACAAGTTAGCGGAAAGGGAGACTTTGTGAGAAAAAAATAAAAAATATCAATTTCCGCTAACTTGTGCCAAAAAAAAAATAAATTCTATAAACTCACCATGCCCCTCACGGAATACCTTGGGGTGTCTTCTTTCCAAAATGGGGTCACATGTGGGGTATTTATACTGCTCTGGCATTTTAGGGGCCCTAAAGCGTGAGAAGAAGTCTGGAATCCAAATGTCTAAAAATGCCCTCCTAAAAGGAATTTGGGCCCCTTTGCGCACCTAGGCTGCAAAAAAGTGTCACACATGTGGTATTTCCGTACTCAGGAGAAGTAGGGCAATGTGTTTTTTGGTGTCTTCTTACATATACCCATGCTGGGTGAGAGAAATATCTCTCTAAAATGACAACTTTTTATAAAAAAAATGGGAGAAGTTGACTTTTACAGAGATATTTCTCTCACCCAGCATGGGTATATGTAAAAATACACACCAAAACACATTTCCATACTTCTTCTGAGTACGGTGATACCACATGTGTGACACTTTTTTGCAGCCTAGGTGCGCAAAGGGTCCCAAATTCCAAAGAGTATCTTTACGATTTCACAGGGCATTTTTTACGCATTTGGATTCCAGACTTCTTCTCACGCTTTAGGGCCCCTAAAATGCCAGGGCAGTATAAATACCCCACAAGTGACCCCATTTTGGAAAGAAGACACCCCAAGGTATTCCGTGAGGGGTATGGTGAGTTCATGTAAAATTTTATTTTTTGTCACAAGTTAGTGGAATATGAGACTTTGTAAGAAAAAAAATAAAAATAAAAAAATAAATCATTTTCCGCTAACTTGTGACAAAAAATAAAAACTTCCATAAACTCACTATTCCCATCAGCGAATACCTTAGGGTGTCTACTTTCCGAAATGGGGTCATTTGTGGGGTGTTTCTACTGTCTGGGCATTGTAGAACCTCAGGAAACATGACAGGTGCTCAGAAAGTCAGAGCTGCTTCAAAATGCGGAAATTTACATTTTTGTACCATAGTTTGTAAACGCTATAACTTTTACCCAAACCAATAAATATACACTTATTGCATTTTTTTTTTTTCAAAGACATGTAGAACAATAAATTTAGAGAAAAATGTATATACAGGGTGGGCCATTTATATGGATACACCTTAATAAAATGGGAATGGTTGGTGATATTAACTTCCTGTTTGTGGCACATTAGTATATGTGAGGGGGAAAACTTTTCAAGATGGGTGGTGACTAGGGATAAGCGAACCCGAACTGTATAGTTCATTTTCGTAAAAGTCCGTGTTCGGGTTCGGTGTTCGGTGCTTTCTTGGCGCTTTTTGAAAGGCTGCAAAGCAGCCAATCAACAAGCATCATACTACTTGCCCCAAGAGGCCATCACAGCCATGCCTACTATTGGCATGGCTGTGATTGGCCAGTGCAGCATGTGACCCAGCCTCTATATAAGCTTGGGTCACGTAGCGCTGCACGTCACTCTGCTGATACAAGCATAGGAAGAGGTTGCAGCTGCGACGTTAGGGCGAGATTAGGCAGATTAACTCCTCCAAAAGACTTCATTCAGTGATCGATCTACAGCTGTGGATCATTGAACTGCTGCTATTCAATTGCTCACTGTTTTTAGGCTGCCCAGAGCGTTTTTCAGTCACTTTTTTCTGGGGTGATCGGCGGCCATTTTGTGACTTGTGGTGCGCCAGCACAAGCTACCACCAAGTGCATTTAACCATCAATAGTGTGGTTATTTTTTGCTATATCCTACATCAGGGTCAAGCTTTCATCAAGTGCATTTAACCATCAATAGTGTGGTTATTTTTTGGCCATATACTACATCAGGTGCAGGCTGAGCCTGTGTCACCCAAGTGCATTTAACCATCAATAGTGTGGTTATTTTTTGCTATATCCTACATCAGGGTCAAGCTTTCATCAAGTGCATTTAACCATCAATAGTGTGGTTATTTTTTGGCCATATACTACATCAGGTGCAGGCTGAGCCTGTGTCACCCAAGTGCATTTAACCATCAATAGTGTGGTTATTTTTTGGCCATATACTACATCAGGTGCAGGCTGAGCCTGTGTCACCCAAGTGCATTTAACCATCAATAGTGTGGTTATTTTTTGCTATATCCTACATCAGGGTCAAGCTTTCATCAAGTGCATTTAACCATCAATAGTGTGGTCATTTTTTTGGCCATATACTACATCAGGGGCAAGCTGAGCCTGTGTGACCCAAGTGCATTTAACCATCAATAGTGTGGTTATTTTTTGCTATATCCTACATCAGGGTCAAGCTTTCATCAAGTGCATTTAACCATCAATAGTGTGGTTATTTTTTTGCCATATACTACATCAGGGGCAAGCTGAGCCTGTGTCACCCAAGTGCATTTAACCATCAATAGTGTGGTTATTTTTTGGCCATATACTACATCAGGGGCAAGTTGAGCCTGACATTTATATTCATCCAAATCTGTACTGTTTTAGCTGGTCAAGTTATTTTTAGTGACCGTCAAAGCACAGTTTTTGTTCTGGGTTGAAAAACAATTCCCAAATTTGCAATTCTCAAAATTAGTGGTTTCTGCTGTATCAGGCCTACTTTAAATCTATCCCTAAAAAGGGTATATTAGATTCAAGGTGCTGATAGGGTAATTCTCAAAAACTTAACACACACGCTACAGTGCAGATCCAAGACTAATTCTGTGATTAAACGTATACCTGTCACCCAGCGCCTAAAAAATAGGCCTGACATTTATATTCATCCAAATCTGTACTGTTTTAGCTGGTCAAGTTATTTTTAGTGACCGTCAAAGCACAGTTTTTGTTCTGGGTTGAAAAACAATTCCCAAATTTGCAATTCTCAAAATTAGTGGTTTCTGCTGTATCAGGCCTACTTTAAATCTATCCCTAAAAGGGTATATTAGATTCAAGGTGCTGATAGGGTCATTCTCAAAAACTTAACACAGACGCTACAGTGCAGATCCAAGTCTAATTCTATGATTAAACGTATACCTGTCACCAAGCGCCTAAAAAATAGGCCTCACATTTATATTCATCCAAATCTGTACTGTTTTAGCTGGTCAAGTTTTTTTAGTGACCGTCAAAGCACAGTTGTTGTTCTGGGTTGAAAAACAATTCCCAAATTTGCAATTCTCAAAATTAGTGGTTTCTGCTGTATCAGGCGCCTACTTTAAATCTATCCCTAAAAGGGTATATTAGATTCAAGGTGCTGATAGGGTCATTCTCAAAAACTTAACACACACGCTACAGTGCAGATCCAAGTCTAATTCTGTGATTAAACGTATACCTGTCACCCAGCGCCTAAAAAATAGGCCTCCCATTTATATTCATCCAAATCTGTACTGTTTTAGCTGGTCAAGTTATTTTTTGTGACCGTCAAAGCACAGTTTTTGTTCTGGGTTGAAAAACAATTCCCAAATTTGTAATTCTCAAAATTAGTGGTTTCTGCTGTATCAGGTGCCTACTTTAAATCTATCCCTAAAAGGGTATATTAGATTCAAGGTGCTGATAGTGTCATTCAGAAAAACTTAACACACACGCTACAGTGCAGATCCAAGTCTAATTCTGTGATTAAAGTATACCTGTCACCCAGCGCCTAAAAAATAGGCCTCACATTTATATTCATCCAAATCTGTACTGTTTTAGCTGGTCAAGTTATTTTTTGTGACCGTCAAAGCACAGTTTTTGTTCTGGGTTGAAAAACAATTCCCAAATTTGTAATTCTCAAAATTAGTGGTTTCTGCTGTATCAGGCCTACTTTAAATCTATCCTTAAAAGGGTATATTAGATTCAAGGTGCTGATAGGGTCATTCTCAAAAACTTAACACACACGCTACAGTGCAGATCCAAGTCTAATTCTGTGATTAAACGTATACCTGTCACCCAGCGCCTAAAAAATAGGCCTCTCATTTATATTCATCCAAATCTGTACTGTTTTAGCTGGTCAAGTTATTTTTAGTGACCGTCAAAGCACAGTTGTTGTTCTGGGTTGAAAAACAATTCCCAAATTTGCAATTCTCAAAATTAGTGGTTTCTGCTGTATCAGGCCTACTTTAAAACTATCCCTAAAAGGGTATATTAGATTCAAGGTGCTGATAGGGTCATTCTCAAAAACTTAACACACACACTACAGTGCAAATCCAAGTCTAATTCTGTGATTAAACGTATACCTGTCACCCAGCGCCTAAAAAATAGGCCTCACATTTATATTCAGCTAAATCTGTCATTACTGGTGTGCCTGTATTAGTGTAATACGGTACCTAAATAGATAGCCAGATAGTGTTAGGTGTCTGTAAAAAAAGGCCTGAATTTTAATTCAATACATTGGCCCGAATAATATTTTTCTTATTGTGGTGAACGGTAACAATGAGGAAAACATCTAGTAAGGGACGTGGACGTGGACATGGTCGTGGTGGTGTTAGTGGACCCTCTGGTGCTGGGAGAGGACGTGGCCGTTCTGCCACAGTCACACGTCCTAGTGTACCAACTACCTCAGGTCCCAGTAGCCGCCAGAATTTACAGGGATATTTGGTGGGGCCCAATGCCGTTCTAAGGATGGTAAGGCCTGAGCAGGTACAGGCATTAGTCAATTGGGTGGCCGACAGTGCATCCAGCACGTTCACATTATCTCCCACCCAGTCTTCTGCAGAAAGCGCACAGATGGCACATGAAAACCAAGCCCATCAGTCTGTCACATCACCCCCATGCATATCAGGGAAACTGTCTGAGCCTCAAGTTATGCAGCAGTCTCTTATGCTGTTTGAAGACTCTGCTGCCAGGGTTTCCCAAGGGCATCCACCTAGCCCTTCCCCAGGGGTGGAAGAGATAGAATGCACTAACGCACAACCACTTATGTTTCCTGATGATGAGGACATGGGAATAGCACCTCAGCACGTCTCTGATGATGACGAAACACAGGTGCCAACTGCTGCGTCTTTCTGCAGTGTGCAGACTGAACAGGAGGTCAGGGATCAAGACTGGGTGGAAGACGATGCAGGGGACGATGTGGTCCTAGACCCCACATGGAATGAAGGTCGTGCCACTGACTTTCACAGTTCAGAGGAAGAGGCAGTGGTGAGACCGAGCCAACAGCGTAGCAAAAGAGGGAGCAGTGGGCAAAAGCAGAACACCCGCCGCCAAGAGACTCCGCCTGCTACTGACCGCCGCGATCTGGGACCGAGCACCCCAAAGGCAGCTTCAAGGAGTTCCCTGGCATGGCACTTCTTCAAACAATGTGCTGATGACAAGACCCGAGTGGTTTGCATGCTGTGCCATCAGAGCCTGAAGCGAGGCATTAACGTTCTGAACCTTAGCACAACCTGCATGACCAGGCACCTGCATGCAAAGCATGAACTGCAGTGGAGTAAACACCTTAAAAACAAGGAAGTCACTCAGGCTCCCCCTGCTACCTCTTCTGCTGCTGCCGCCTCGGCCTCTTCTGCTGCTGCCGCCGCCTCGGCCTCTTCCTCCACCTCTGGAGGAACGTTGGCACCTGCCGCCCAGCAAACATGGGATGTACCACCAACACCACCACCTGCGTCACCAAGCATCTCAACCATGTCACACGGCAGCGTTCAGCTCTCCATCTCAAACATTTGAGAGAAAGCGTAAATTCCCACCTAGCCACCCTCGATCCCTGGCGCTGAATGCCAGCATTTCTAAACTACTGGCCTATGAAATGCTGTCATTTAGGCTCGTGGACACAGACAGCTTCAAACAGCTCATGTCGCTTGCTGTCCCACAGTATGTTGTTCCCAACCGGCACTACTTCTCCAAGAGAGCCGTGCCTTCCCTGCACAACTAAGTATCCGATAAAATCAAGTGTGCACTGCGCAACGCCATCTGTGGCAAGGTCCACCTAACCACAGATACGTGGATCAGTAAGCACGGCCAGGGACGCTATATCTCCCTAACTGCACACTGGGTAAATGTAGTGGCGGCTGGGCCCCAGGCGGAGAGCTGTTTGGCGCACGTCCTTCCGCCGCCAAGGATCGCAGGGCAACATTCTTTGCCTCCTGTCTCCTCCTCCTCCTACTCAGCTTCCTCCTCCTCTTCTTCCACCTGCTCATCCAGTCAGCCACACACCTTCACCACCAACTTTAGCACAGCCCGGGGTAAACGTCAGCAGGCCGTTCTGAAACGCATATATTTGGGGGACAGGCCCCACACCGCACAGGAGTTGTGGCGGGGTGTAGAACAACAGACCGACGAGTGGTTGCTGCCGGTGAGCCTCAAGCCCGGCCTGGTGGTGTGCGATAATGGGCGAAATCTCGTTGCAGCTCTGGGACTAGCCGGTTTGACGCACATCCCTTGCCTGGCGCATGTGCTGAATTTGGTGGTGCAGAAGTTCATTCACAACTACCCCGACATGTCAGAGCTGCTGCATAAAGTGCGGGCCATCTGTTCGCGCTTCCGGCGTTCACACCCTGCCGCTGCTCGCCTGTCTGCGCTACAGCGTAACTTCGGCCTTCCCGCTCACCGCCTCATATGCGACGTGCCCACCAGGTGGAACTCCACCTTGCACATGCTGGACAGACTGTGCGAGCAGCAGCAGGCCATAGTGGAGTTTCAGCGGCAGCACGCACGGGTCAGTTGCATTGTGGATCAGCCCCACTTCACCACCAATGACTGGGCCTCCATGCGAGTTCTGTGTGCCCTGTTGCGCTGTTTCGAGTACTCCACCAACATTGCCAGTGGCGATGACGCCGTTATCAGTGTTACAATGCCACTTCTATGTCTCCTTGAGAAAACACTTAGGGCGATGATGGAAGAGGAGGTGGCCCAGGAGGAGGAGGAGGAAGAGGGGTCATTTTTAGCACTTTCAGGCCAGTCTCTTCGAAGTGACTCAGAGGGAGGTTTTTTGCAACAGCAGAGGCCAGGTACAATTGTGGCCAAACAGGGCCCACTACTGGAGGACGAGGAGGACGAGGATGAGGAGGAGGTGGAGGAGGATGAGGATGAAGCAGGTTCACAGCGGGCTGGCACCCAACGCAGCTTCGGGCCCATCACTGGTGCGTGGCTGGGGGGAAACACAGGACGATGACGATACGCCTCCCACAGAGGACAGCTTGTCCTTACCTCTGGGCAGCCTGGCACACATGAGTGACTACATGCTGCAGTGCCTGCGCAACGACAGCAGTTGCCCACATTTTAACGTGTGCGGACTACTGGGTTGCCACCCTGCTGGATCCACGGTACAAAGACAATGTGCCCACCTTACTTCATGCACTGGAGCGTGATAGTAAGATGCGCGAGTACAAGCGAACGTTGGTAGACGCGCTACTGAGAGCATTCCCAAATGTCACAGGGGAACAAGTGGAAGCCCAAGGCGAAGGCAGAGGAGGAGCAAGAGGTCGCCAACGCAGCTGTGTCACGGCCAGCTCCTCTGAGGGCAGGGTTAGCATGGCAGAGATGTGGAAAAGTTTTGTCACCATGCCACAGCTAACTGCACCACCACCTGATACGGAACGTGTTAGCAGGAGGCAACATTTCAATAAGATGGTGGAACAGTACCTGTGCACACCCCTCCACGTACTGACTGATGGTTCGGCCCCATTCAACTTCTGGGTCTCCAAATTGTCCACGTGGCCAGAGCTAGCCTTTTATGCCTTGGAGGTGCTGGCCTGCCCGGCGGCCAGCGTTTTGTCTGAACGTGTATTCAGCACGGCAGGGGGCGTCATTACAGACAATGTGGACAAGCTGACGTTCATAAAAATGAACCAGGCATGGATCCCACAGGACCTGTCCATCCCTTGTGCAGATTAGACATTAACTACCTCCCCTTAACAATATATTATTGTACTCCAGGGCACTTCCTCATTGAATCCTATTTTTATTTTCATTTTACCATTATATTGCGGGGCAACGCAAAGTTGAATGAACCTCTCCTCTGTCTGGGTGTCGGGGCCTAAAAATATCTGACAGTGGCCTGTTCCAGTGGTGGGTGACATGAAGCCTGATTCTCTGCTATGATATGAAGACTGATTCTCTGCTATGACTTGAAGACTGATTCTCTGCTGACATGAAGCCTGAATCTCTGTTATGGGACCTCTCTCCTCTGCCTGGGTGCCTGGGCCTAAATATGTGACAGTGGACTGTTCCAGTGGTGGGGGACGTGAAGCCTGATTCTCTGCTATGACATGAAGACTGATTCTCTGCTGACATGAAGCCTGAATCTCTGTTATGGGACCTCTCTCCTCTGCCTGGGTGCCTGGGCCTAAATATGTGACAGTGGCCTGTTCCAGTGGTGGGTGACGTGAAGCCTGATTCTCTGCTATGACATGAAGACTGATTCTCTGCTGACATGAAGCCTGAATCTCTGTTATGGGACCTCTCTCCTCTGCCTGGGTGCCTGGGCCTAAATATGTGACAGTGACCTGTTCCAGTGGTGGGTGACGTGAAGCCTGATTCTCTGCTATGACATGAAGACTGATTCTCTGCTGACATGAAGCCTGAATCTCTGTTATGGGACCTCTCTTCTCTGTCTGGGTGTCGGGGCCTAAAAATATCTGACAGTGGCCTGTTCCAGTGGTGGGTGACGTGAAGCCTGATTCTCTGTTACGGGACCTCTCTCCTCTGCCTGGGTGCCTGGGCCTAAAAATATCTGACAGTGGCCTGTTCCAGTGGTGGTTGACGTGAAGCCTGATTCTCTGCTATGACATGAAGACTGATTCTCTGCTGACATGAAGCCTGAATCTCTGTTATGGGACCTCTCTTCTCTGTCTGGGTGTCGGGGCCTAAAAATATCTGACAGTGGCCTGTTCCAGTGGTGGGTGACGTGAAGCCTGATTCTCTGCTATGACATGAAGACTGATTCTCTGCTGACATGAAGCCTGAATCTCTGTTATGGGACCTCTCTCCTCTGCCTGGGTGCCTGGGCCTAAATATGTGACAGTGGCCTGTTCCAGTGGTTAGTGACGTGAAGCCTGATTCTCTGCTATGACATGAAGACTGATTCTCTGATGACATGAAGCCTGAATCTCTGTTATGGGACCTCTCTCCTCTGCCTGGGTGCCTGGGCCTAAATATGTGACAGTGGCCTGTTCCAGTGGTAGGTGACGTGAAGCCTGATTCTCTGCTATGACATGAAGACTGATTCTCTGCTGACATGAAGCCTGAATCTCTGTTATGGGACCTCTCTCCTCTGCCTGGGTGCCTGGGCCTAAATATGTGACAGTGGCCTGTTCCAGTGGTGGGTGACGTGAAGCCTGATTCTCTGCTATGACATGCAGACTGATTCTCTGCTGACATTAAGCCAGATTCTCTGTTACGGGACCTCTCTCCTCTGCCTGGGTGCCGGGGCCTAAATATATGACAATGGACTGTTACAGTGGTGGGTGACGTGAAGCCAGATTCTCTGCTATCCAGATTCTCTGCTATGGGACCTCTCTCCAATTGATATTGGTTAATTTTTATTCATTTTATTTTTATTTTAATTCATTTCCCTATCCACATTTGTTTGCAGGGGATTTACTTACATGTTGCTGCCTTTTGCAGCCCTCTAGCTCTTTCCTGGGCTGTTTTACAGCTTTTTTAGTGCCGAAAAGTTCGGGTCCCCATTGACTTCAATGGGGTTCGGGACGAAGTTCGGGTCGGGTTCGGATCCCGAACCCGAACATTTCCGGGAAGTTCGGCCGAACTTCTCGAACCCGAACATCCAGGTGTTCGCTCAACTCTAGTGGTGACCATGGCGGCCATTTTGAAGTCGGCCATTTTGAATCCAACTTTTGTTTTTTCAATAGGAAGAGGGTCATTTGACACATCAAACTTATTGAGAATTTCACAAGAAAAACAATGGTGTGCTTGGTTTTAACGTAACTTTATTTTTTCATGAGTTATTTACAAGTTTCTGATCACTTATAAAATGTGTTCAATGTGCTGGCCATTGTGTTGGATTGTCAATGCAACCCTCTTCTCCCACTCTTCACACACTGATAGCAACACCGCAGGAGAAATGCTAGCACAGGCTTCGAGTATCCGTAGTTTCAGGTGCTGCACATCTCGTATCATCTGAAGGCAATCGTCTATGCTGTGAAATTCTCAATAAGTTTGATGTGTCACATGACCCTCTTCCTATTGGAAAAACAAAAGTTGGATTCAAAAAGGCCGACTTCAAAATGGCCGCCATGGTCACCACCCATCTTGAAAAGTTTCCCCCCTCACATATACTAATGTGCCACAAACAGGAAGTTAATATCACCAACCATTCCCATTTTATTAAGGTGTATCCATATAAATGGCCCACCTGTAGAAATGTAGTTTTATTTGAAAAATTTTACAACTGAAAATGAAAAATGTCATTTTTTTTGCAAAAATTTCGGTCAATTTCGATTAATATCAAAAAAAGTAAAAATGTCAGCAGCAATGAAATACCACCAAATGAAATCTCTATTAGTGAGAAGAAAAGGAGGTAAAATTCATTTGGGTGGTAAGTTGTATGAACGCGCAATAAACCGTGAAAGTAATGTAGTGCAGAATTGTAAAAAGTGGTCTGGTCATTAAGGGGATTTAAGCTAGGGGAGCTGAAGTGGTTAAAGATGACGCCCGCTCGCGCATGCAGCAGGCACCATAGCTGTCAGGTTTCTGCTGTTTCAAACTGCCGCAGCCAAGGGTTGATCGCATACAATTAACCCCTCAGATACTGTCGTCAAATAAGTTGCAGTTCCATAACCCCCCTTCCTTCACCCATAAAACAGTGGCAGAATTGAAGTTTTTTTTCAATTCCATCCCATTTGGAATATTTTTTCCAGCTCCCCTCCACATTGTAATCGATATTAAATTGTGCCATTAGAAAGTACTGTCACACAAACAAGCCTCATTAAGGCTATAAGAACAGAAAAATAAAAAAGTTATGGCTCTGGGAAGTGGGGAGTGGAAAATGAAAATGCAAAAACATAAAATTGTCTGATTCTCTAAGGCCTCTTTCAGACGGGTGAGATTTCCACGCGGGTGCGATGCGTGAGGTGAACGCATTGCACCCGCACTGAATCCGGACCCATTCATTTGTATGGGGCTGTGCACATGAGCGGTGATTTTCATGCATCACTTGTGCGTTGCGTGAAAATCGCAGCATGCTCCTCTTTGTGCGTTTTCTCCACGCAACGCAGGCCCCATAGAAGTGCGGATGCGGTGCGATTTTCACGCACGGTTGCTAGGAGACGATCGGGATGGGGACCCACTCTTCTCTTATAACATGGTTATAAGGAAAATAATAGCATTCTGATTACAAAATGCATAGTACAATAGGGCTGAGGGGTTAAAGTTAAAAAAAAAATAATTATAATTTAACTCACCTTAATCCACTTATTTGCGCAGCCGGCTTCTCTTCTGTCTTCATCTGTGAGGAAAAGGACCTGTGGTGACGTCACTGCGCTCATCACATGGTCCGTCACATGATCCATCGCCGTGGTAAAAGACCATGTGATGGACCATGTGATGAGCACAGTGACATCATCAAAGGTCCTTTTCTTCACAGATGAAGACAGAAGAGAAGCCGGCTTGCGCGAACAAGTGGATTAAGGTGAGTTAAATTTTTATTTATTTTTTTTAACCCCTCCAGCCCTATTGTACTAAGCATTCTATATTAAGAATGCTATTATTTTCCCTTATAACCATGTTATAAGGGAAAATAATACAATCTACACAACACCGATCCCAAACCTGAATTTCTGTGAAGAAGTTCGGGTTCGGGTTAGGGTACCAAACATGCCGATTTTTCTCACGCGCATGCAAAATGCATTACAATGTTTTGCACTCACGCGGAAAAATCGTGCATTTTCCCGCAATGCACCCGCATCTTATCTGGCCCAAAAACATGACGCCCGTGTGAAAGAGGCCTAAGGGTTAATGTGAATATTTGAACTGTCAAAATAATTGATTTACCTGAAGCACTGTCAGCGTTGTACACACAGAGCTCCTGACGTAGTTCTTTACATTCAGTATTACTTTGTTTTGTTGGATGGTGGTTATAAAGGCGCTGACAAACTGAAAGACACAAAAGTCAACCAGACATCAAAGTGTGAAAAAATACACTTGGAGTGATAAAATACACCTTCGAGTAAAACACTGGATCATTGAAAAAAAAAATATTATATATAATTTTGCTTTTGCATTTAGCAGAAGCCGAATACAAGAAACATAGTATGTGATAGTACTAGTGGAAAGGAGAATGTGCTTACCTGTCGCTTCCTCTCTCTGCCTGCAGGCTATCTGCAAATGTCCTATCAGAGACTCCTCACTCAGTGGTGGGAAAGAAAGGGATGCAGCTACAGTATTTGTGCAGTACATCAGTGGTTAGGTTGTTTGTCACCCAGGGCGGGTCCGTTCTCTGCCCCCCCCCCCCCCCCCAATACTTAAAAAAAAAGAAACGTACCTCCCTCACAGTAGTATTGCCCTCATTGTTCAACCTTCACAGCAGCTTTGTACAGATGTGTGCCCCCTAATAGTAGTTATGACTACATTGTGCCCCTTTTACAGTTGTAATGCCCTATTTGTGCCCCCTTCATAGTAATAATCCCCATTGTGCCCCCTTCATGGTATTAATCCCAAATGTGACATCTTCACAGTAATAATTCCCCTTAATAGTAGTAATGCCCATTGTACCCCCTTCACAGTAATAATGCCCATTGTGCCCCCTTCACAGTAATAATGCCTTCTGTGCCCCTTCATAGTAGAAATGCCCGTTGTGCCTCCTCCATGGTAGAAATGCCATTGTGCCCCCTTTACATTAGCAATGCCCAATGTGCCCCCTCCAGAGTAGGAAATGCCATTGTGCCCCCTCCAGAGTAGAAATGCCATTGTGCCCCCTACAGAGTAAAAATGCCCATTGTGCCCCTACAGAGTAAAAATGCCCATTGTGCCCCCTACAGAGTAAAAAATGCCCATTGTGCCCCTCCATAGTTGAAATGGCCATTGTGCCCCTCCATAGTAGAAATGCCCATTGTGCCCCCTTCACATTAGCAATGCCCATTGTGCCCCCTTCACATTAGCAATGCCCATTGTGCCCCCTTCACATTAGCAATGCCCATTGTGCCCCCTCCAGAGTAGAAATGTCCATTGTGCCCCCTTCACATTAGCAATGCTCATTGTGCCTCCTCCAGAGTAGAAATGCCCAATGTGCCCCATCCATAGTAAAATTTCCCATTGGGCCCACTCTGTGATAAAAAACAAACAAAAAAGAAACACAGTAACTGCTCACCTTGTCCTCTTCCTGAAGCTCACAGTCCTCTCTCCCCTGTAGACACAGATCGCTCTGTAGCACTGTGTGGGCGGAGCTTATGCAGATTTCCTGGCTGCAGGCTCATCCCATACAGGCCAGCAGCACAATCTGTGTCTGCAGGCTGCATGATGGAGTGGGGAGAAGTCTTCCTGCTTCACCATTCAGAGCTCCGCCAGCCCTGAAGGAGAGTAGGAGCGTGGAGAGCGGTGAGTGACAGGACTGCAGCTCCCAGTGCTCCAGCAATGAGCGCTTCCATCTCTATTGATGGAAGCGCTCATTGCTGCTGGATTCTGGCACCCCCCTGAGAGCAGCACCCGGGGCGGATTGCCACCCACGCCCCCCTCCTTAGCAGACCACTGCAGTACATCTACTACAGGTAAAGAGCAGTACAGCACATGTAGTACAGGTAGAGAGCAGTACAGTACATGTATTAAAGGTAGAGAGCAGTACAGTACATATAGTACAGGAAAAGAGCAGTACAGTACATGTAGTACAGGTAGAGAGCAGTACAGTACATGTAGTACAGGTAGACAGCAGTATAGTACATGTACTACAGGTAGAGAGCAGTACAGTACATGTAGTACAGGTAGAGAGCAGTACAGTACATGTAGTACAGGTAGAGAGCAGTACAGTACATGTAGTACAGGTAGACAGCAGTATAGTACATGTACTACAGGTAGAGAGCAGTACAGTACATGTAGTACAGGTAGAGAGCAGTACAGTACATGTAGTACAGGTAGAGAGCAGTACAGCACATGTAGTACAGGTAGACAGCAGTACAGCACATATAGTACAGGTAGAGAGCAGTACAGTACATGTAGTACAGGTAGAGAACAGTACAGCACATACAGTACAGGAACACAGCAGTACAGTACTGTCCTGGCCTATGGTGTGCACTGTGACACTTTTCCTTCACTTGTGGTTGCCCGTGGCAACGTGTGGTGTTGTGTGCATGTGGTGGCAGTGTCTCGGCCTTCTGGCTGATTCCCAGGACATGGTTGCCACGCATGCCGTTGCCGGCGGTAACAGGTGGAGTGTGATGTTTGTGTGTACACTTCCCTTTAAGTGGCTTTCTTCCTTGCTGGTATTGGAAGGGTTAATTCCCTTCCTAGTGTGTGAACACTGGGTGTGTCTGTGTGTGGGTGTGGCTACTTGGGCTATTTAGCTCCTGCTGGATGCCAGTAGTTGAGGGGTACTCCAGCCATGTTGTATGCTGGAGTCATCCTCCTAGTATTATACCATCTATCCAGTGAGGGCCACCCTTGTGGTCATAAGATATGTTTAGACATTGTTGTTCTGTTGTTATTTTATGTCTAGTGGTGTCTCTATGTTTATTGCAGCTTATAGTTGTCTGGGTTCCTGTGTGCTTTGTGTGTGTGCTGTGTCCTTTTGTGTTTGGTGTGGACATTAGCACTTGTGCACGGGTTCAAGTCTGTGTGTCTGTGGCAGGTAGGTGTGGTACTACCTGCCATTGCCATATGTCTGTATATGTTTCCCTTCTCCTTGCAGCTTGGCCAGTGAGACTCCTGTTCGTCCGTGTCTAGGAGGAACAGGTCGTCTTACCCTGCTCCTAGTCCAGGGATTTCCTCAGGGCTAGTAGGGACCCCAGGTTACAGAGTATGAGCCCTCCTACCATCAGGGTCGGCTCTACAGTTAGGAGTCAGGGTCAGAATTTGGGACGCGTTAGGAGGTGACCTGCTCCTGATCCTGTCGTCCTGGCCTAGCAGCTACCCTTTCTTATTGACACCGCACGGCTGAGGGTTTCCCCCACTCTCAGCCGTGACAAGTACATGTAGTACAAGTAGAAATCAGTACAGTACATGTAGTACAAGTAGAAAGCAGTAAAGTACATGTAGTACAGGTAGAGAGCAGTACAGCACATGTAGTAAAGGTAGAAGCAGTAGAGCACATATAGTACAGGTAAAGAGCAGTACAGTGAATGTAGAACGGGTAGAAAGCAGTACAGTACAAGTCGAACAGGTAGAGAACAGTACAGTACATGTAGTACTGGTAGAAAGCAGTACAGTACATGTAGTACAGGTAGAGAGCAGTACAGCACATGTAGTAAAGGTAGAAGCAGGACAACACATATAGTACAGGTAAAGAGCAGTAAGTGCATGTAGCATAGGTAGAGAGCGGTACTGTACAAGTAGAACAGGTAGAGAGCAGTACAGTACAGTAGTACAGGTAGAAAGCAGAAAGGTGCATGTAGTACAGGTATAGAGCAGTACAGCACATGTAGTACAGGTATAGAGCAGTACAGCACATGTAGTACAGGTATAGAGCAGTACAGCACATGTAGTACTGGTAGAAAGCAGTAAGGTACATGTAGTACAGGTAGAGAGCAGTACAGTACATGTAGTACAGGTAGAAAGCAGAAAGGTGCATGTAGTACAGGTATAGAGCAGTACAGCACATGTAGTACATGTAGAGGGCAGTACAGTACATGTAGTACAGGTAGAGAGCAGTACATGTAGTACAGGTATAGAGCAGTACAGCACATGTAGTACAGGTATAGAGCAGTACAGTACATGTAGTACAGGTAGAGAGCAGTACACGTCATGTAGTAGAGGTAGAGAGCAGTACAGCACATGTAGTACAGGTATAGAGCAGTACAGCACATGTAGTACAGGTATAGAGCAGTACAGTACATGTAGTACTGGTAGAAAGCAGTAAGGTACATGTAGTACAGGTAGAGAGCAGTACAGCACATGTAGTACAGGTATAGAGCAGTACAGTACATGTAGTACTGGTAGAAAGCAGTAAGGTACATGTAGTACAGGTAGAGAGCAGTACAGTACATGTAGTACAGGTAGAAAGCAGAAAGGTGCATGTAGTACAGGTATAGAGCAGTACAGCACATGTAGTACATGTAGAGGGCAGTACAGTACATGTAGTACAGGTAGAGAGCAGTACATGTAGTACAGGTATAGAGCAGTACAGCACATATAGTACAGGTATAGAGCAGTACAGCACATGTAGTACAGGTATAGAGCAGTACAGTACATGTAGTACAGGTATAGAGCAGTACAGTACATGTAGTACAGGTAGAGAGCAGTACACGTCATGTAGTAGAGGTAGAGAGCAGTACAATACATGTAGTACAGGTATAGAGCAGTACAGCACATGTAGTACAGGTATAGAGCAGTACAGCACATGTAGTACAGGTAGAAAGCAGTAAGGTACATGTAGTACAGGTAGAGAGCAGTACAGTACATGTAGTACAGGTAGAAAGCAGAAAGGTGCATGTAGTACAGGTATAGAGTAGTACAGCACATGTAGTACATGTAGAGGGCAGTACAGTACATGTAGTACAGGTAGAGAGCAGTACATGTAGTACAGGTATAGAGCAGTACAGCACATGTAGTACAGGTATAGAGCAGTACAGTACATGTAGTACAGGTAGAGAGCAGTACACGTCATGTAGTAGAGGTATAGAGCAGTACAATACATGTAGTACAGGTATAGAGCAGTACAGCACATGTAGTACAGGTATAGAGCAGTACAGCACATGTAGTACAGGTTATAGAGCAGTACAGTACATGTAGTACAGGTAGAGAGCAGTACACGTCATGTAGTAGAGGTAGAGAGCAGTACAATACATGTAGTACAGGTAGAGAGCAGTACAGTACATGTAGTACAGGTAGAGAGCAGTACACGTCATGTAGTAGAGGTAGAGAGCAGTACAATACATGTAGTACAGGTAGAGAGCAGTACAGTACATGTAGTACAGGTATAGAGCAGTACAGCACATGTAGTACTGGTAGAAAGCAGTAAGGTACATGTAGTACAGGTATAGAGCAGTACAGTACATGTAGTACAGGTAGAGAGCAGTACACGTCATGTAGTAGAGGTAGAGAGCAGTACAATACATGTAGTACAGGTATAGAGCAGTACAGCACATGTAGTACAGGTATAGAGCAGTACAGCACATGTAGTACAGGTATAGAGCAGTACAGCACATGTAGTACAGGTATAGAGCAGTACAGCACATGTAGTACTGGTAGAAAGCAGTAAGGTACATGTAGTACAGGTAGAGAGCAGTACAGTACATGTAGTACAGGTAGAAAGCAGAAAGGTGCATGTAGTACAGGTATAGAGCAGTACAGCACATGTAGTACATGTAGAGGGCAGTACAGTACATGTAGTACAGGTAGAGAGCAGTATATGTAGTACAGGTATAGAGCAGTACAGCACATGTAGTACATGTAGAGGGCAGTACAGTACATGTAGTACAGGTAGAGAGCAGTACATGTAGTACAGGTATAGAGCAGTACAGCACATGTAGTACAGGTATAGAGCAGTACAGCACATGTAGTACAGGTATAGAGCAGTACAGTACATGTAGTACAGGTATAGAGCAGTACAGTACATGTAGTACAGGTAGAGAGCAGTACACGTCATGTAGTAGAGGTAGAGAGCAGTACAGCACATGTAGTACAGGTATAGAGCAGTACAGCACATGTAGTACAGGTATAGAGCAGTACAGCACATGTAGTACAGGTATAGAGCAGTACAGCACATGTAGTACTGGTAGAAAGCAGTAAGGTACATGTAGTACAGGTAGAAAGCAGAAAGGTGCATGTAGTACAGGTATAGAGCAGTACAGCACATGTAGTACATGTAGAGGGCAGTACAGTACATGTAGTACAGGTAGAGAGCAGTACATGTAGTACAGGTATAGAGCAGTACAGCACATGTAGTACAGGTATAGAGCAGTACAGTACATGTAGTACAGGTAGAGAGCAGTACACGGTCATGTAGTAGAGGTAGAGAGCAGTACAATACATGTAGTACAGGTATAGAGCAGTACAGCACATGTAGTACAGGTATAGAGCAGTACAGTACATGTAGTACAGGTAGAGAGCAGTACACGTCATGTAGTAGAGGTAGAGAGCAGTACAATACATGTAGTACCAGGTAGAGAGCAGTACAGTACATGTTAGTACAGGTAGAGAGAGCAGACACGTCATGTAGTAGAGGTAGAGAGCAGTACAATACATGTAGTACAGGTAGAGAGCAGTACAGTACATGTAGTACAGGTAAAGAGCAGTACAGCTCATGTAGTAGAGGTAGAGAGCAGTACAATACATTAGTACAGGTAGAGAGCAGTACAGTACATGTAGTACAGGTAGAGAGCAGTACACGTCATGTAGTAGAGGTAGAGAGCAGTACAATACATGTAGTACAGGTAGAGAGCAGTACAGTACATGTAGTACAGGTATAGAGCAGTACAGCACATGTAGTACTGGTAGAAAAGCAGTAAGGTACATGTAGTACAGGTATAGAGCAGTACAGTACATGTAGTACAGGTAGAGAGCAGTACACGTCATGTAGTAGAGGTAGAGAGCAGTACAATACATGTAGTACAGGTATAGAGCAGTACAGCACATGTAGTACAGGTATAGAGCAGTACAGCACATGTAGTACTGGTAGAAAGCAGTAAGGTACATGTAGTACAGGTAGAGAGCAGTACAGTACATGTAGTACAGGTAGAAAGCAGAAAGGTGCATGTAGTACAGGTATAGTGCAGTACAGCACATGTAGTACATGTAGAGGGCAGTACAGTACATGTAGTACAGGTAGAGAGCAGTACATGTAGTACAGGTATAGAGGCAGTACAGCACATGAAGTACATGTAGAGGGCAGTACAGTACATGTAGTACAGGTAGAGAGCAGTACATGTAGTACAGTATAGAGCAGTACAGCACATGTAGTACAGGTATAGAGCAGTACAGCACCATGTAGTACAGGTATAGAGCAGTACAGTACATGTAGTACAGGTATAGAGCAGTACAGTACATGTAGTACAGGTAGAGAGCAGTACACGTCATGTAGTAGAGGTAGAGAGCAGTACAATACATGTAGTACAGGTATAGAGCAGTACAGCACATGTAGTACAGGTATAGAGCAGTACAGCACATGTAGTACAGGTATAGAGCAGTTACAGCACATGTAGTACTGGTAGAAAGCAGTAAGGTACATGTAGTACAGTTAGAGAGCAGTTACAGTACATGTAGTACAGGTAGAAAGCAGAAAGGTGCATGTAGTACAGGTATAGAGCAGTACAGCACATGTAGTACATGTAGAGGGCAGTACAGTACATGTAGTACAGGTAGAGAGCAGTACATGTAGTACAGGGTATAGAGCAGTA